>NW_012105453.1:563181-563558 GCF_000951045.1 Mandrillus leucophaeus
ATTTCTTCAGATGTCTAATAATTATGCATATGGAAGGATGTCTATGCAATGTGAAGACCATTCTGCTTCAAGGCTGCCCAAGATTAGAAGATGCAGCCTCAGGAACTTTGTTAATCAAATTGATGTTGTGGATTGAACTGAGACTCCCTTATCCAAAAGGTATGTCCACATCCTAACT
Organism: Mandrillus leucophaeus; assembly: GCF_000951045.1. Classification (NCBI taxonomy): domain Eukaryota; kingdom Metazoa; phylum Chordata; class Mammalia; order Primates; family Cercopithecidae; genus Mandrillus; species Mandrillus leucophaeus. The sequence continues at coordinate 563,360 of NW_012105453.1, forward strand.
CCCCTGTACCTGTGAATGTGACCTTATTTGGAAACAGGGTGTTTGCAGGTGTGATTAAGTTCAGGATATGGAGATGACATAATCCTGATTTAAGGAGGGCCCTGAATCCAATGACTGATGACCTTATAAGAATGAGGAGAGGAATATGTGAGACACAGAAACAGAAAAGGAAGCCATGTGAAAACAGAGGAAGAGACTG
>NW_012105453.1:564170-573699 GCF_000951045.1 Mandrillus leucophaeus
TGTCTCAGATAGTGATCCAACTGGAAAAAAAGTAAGTTAAATTCTCAGAATTTGTATCATACTCTGTGGAATCGAAAACAAGGATTCTCCATGCAGGTTATATTCCAGATGAGAAAACTGAGATAAGAGAACTAGAGGAGTGTATTGACCATATCTTGGTGAAATAATTAGGATATTGCAGGTTCAATAAATGACCAAGAATCCTGTAACTGTGCTCTTCCCCCATATCTGACTGTCTGTGCTCCTAGGAGGAGAATTGGGACCTGCCTGTATGGTCTCTGGGGCTGGAGATTGTCAGGCAGGGGTGCAGCCCTCTGTCTACACAGCCAAGGGAAGGATGTGAAGTCCCACTCAGTGCAGCACGTGATACTAATGACCCCAACAGGGAATTCACATCACTTACCTTTTCTCCTGCATGTTGCAGTGAAACTGAGAGGGGTTTTGCTCTCAAGAAAAGCCTCAAGAGAGTCTTCAAAAGGCAATGATAATATAATCAAGGCACATGGCTTCACTGAAAAATAGTTGGGTTGCAACAGAGCAAGTATGAAATGTGCTGTGAATAGAAAGCCCCTATTGTTGGATGCTCAGTCAAACAAGGTACACTTGACCCCTTTCAGTGAGATTCTTAATATTTTTAAAGGAGCAAAAATATCTTTCCGGCAGCAAAAAACATTCACAATCCTCTTCTTACCCATCAAAGTTCCATGTAAACTTAACTTCTTCTTTTCTGTTTTACATATTTTTCAAGAAGGGAACATATTGACATAAGCCTGAGTTTTCTTGCCTTCTTGTTTTCTTCACTTTTCATTCCCAATTCTGTCCAAAGTAGTGGAGGCTGGAAGGTGGATGTGGAGCATGTAGTCACCATGGTTGGTGAAAGGATAGATTATAAGGAACACTTAAACATCTAACACATATGTATTTATTCATGCACTCAAAGACTAAAAATACTGTTTACTCACTCCAAATATGTTTACTGAGAACCTGTCATCTGAAGAACCCACAAAGTGAATAAAACAGGTTTAATTCACAAGATAAAGTATGTATCCTGATTACTACAATAGGAAGGAAAAAGTTAGTGCCTTTAGATATACATACACAATGACAGAGGATTTGAAAGCGTGGAGAGAGAGCTTTCAGTTCAAGAGCTGATGAAAGGCTTTGTAGAGTTCTGAGAAGGCATTTCTGTTGAGCCTAAAAAATAGATAGGATTCAGGCATGAGGAAGTGGGAAGTAGTAGGGATTATTGGCAAATGAAACTGCATGAACGACTTAGCAACTGGGAATTATAGGTCAAATACTAAAAGAAGTAAATCGTGTATGTGTTAGTGTGTTCTTGCAGTGCTACAAAGAAATACCTGAATAAAGACAAGAGGTTTATTTGGTTCATGGCTCTTCAGGCTGTACGGTAAGCATAGTGGCTTCTGGGGAGGCCTCAGGAAGCTTTCAATCGTGGTGGAAGGTGAAGAGAAAGCAGGCAAGTCTTACATGGCCAAAGCAGACGTGGGAGCAGGTGCCACACACTTTCAAAAAACCAGATCTCATGAGAGCTCACTATCATGATAACAGCACCAAGGGGCATGGTGTTAAACCATTAGAAACTGCCTCCATGATCCAATCATCTCCCACCAGACCCCACCTCCAACACTGAGGATTACAACTGAACATGAGAATTTGGTGGGGACACAGATCCAAACCATATCAGTATAGGATGAATGAAGTTTAGAAAAAGCATAAGATGAGAAGCAATGGAAATTATATTTGGAAAGCTATGTTGGTATCAGAGAGCAGGCTGTGCTTGGTGTATTACCGTGGCTGCATATGGGTTGAATCTGATTACAGTAGCACTTCACCCATGCTCACAGACAGACACATGTAAAATGATGGAAGTGAGGGAGAAAGAACAGGTATAGGCTATTTCATTGGCCCGGAAGAAAGATGACAAATACTTGAGCTGCAAAAATCAAAGTTGGGACAGAGAGGAGAGTTTTCTATTATAGATATTAAATTGGGTAATCAATTACAGATAAATTTATAATTGACCATTTATCAAGCCAAGGGAGAAGGCAAAGTTCAAGATGACTTGGAAGTTTGCAGGTAGTGAAATAAAAAGTAAGGTGATCTATTGAGAAACAAAAGAAAAGTAGTTGATTTTGTGGGGAGGATCAGAAATTCAGTTTGGAAACCTTGAAGATGCTGGTCCATTAGGATACCTGGGTGAGGATGCACAGTAGCACCTTTTTCTCTGCAAATGAAAGATTACAGATTCAAATTTGGGAGTCCTCAGAATAAAGGTTATAGCTGGAGCTGTGAAGCTGGCTGAGATTGTCAAGAACAAGTTTGGAGAGAAAAGAGGGAAGATGGAGCAGAGAAAAGAAGAATGATTAGGTCAAATCCCTCGAGAAGATGTATTTTCAAAGGCAGAAAAAAGAAAAATAAGTTAAAAAGAAGAGGAACAGAAGGAGAAGAAGGAGGAAGAGGTGGAGGAGGAAGGAAAGGAGGGACAGAGAGGAGTAATTTGAGAAGCTACAGGACAAAGAGAACACTACAATGCATTAGAAGTTAAATCACATATGATTAGGTTTTCTGTAGAAAATGTAAAAACAAAATAACAGTAGTTTAAAATTTTTGAGTTTTTTTTTTTTTTTTTAACATAGGAGAAATCTGAGGTAAAGAATCCATGGGCTGGCAAGTCTGCCCCATGTTGTCATTAAGGATCCTGGCTCATTCTGTGCTTCTGTTCTGTGATCTTTCACTTAGGGCCTCATGATCCAAGATGGCTGCTGTACCTCCAACCATCATGCCCACATTACCATAAATGGAAGAAGGAGAAAGGGCAAAAGAACTCGTGTCACCATTTTGCAGTGCCTTAAAGGATTCTCCTATAAGTCCTATCAAAAAACTCCAGCATTTGAATTATTCATTGCATTTCACAGCAGTGAGGCTGAGAAATATAGTATTTACATTGCTGCCTAGAATAAAATCAGAGTCTGTTAGCAAGGAAAAGGGGCAGTTGATATTGGATAGGCAATCAGTAGCAGTCTCCAGCAAGGAGCCAAAGGTAGAGAGGGTTTTAGATAGGAGAGAAGAGTCGGTAGCCATGTTCGGAATTGTGGACACAAACTCAGCCACTTCAGCATCACCTGGGAACTTATTAGAAATGTAAAATCTAGGGTTACAACCTTGGCCTACTGCATGAGAAACCCTGGGGGTGGGAGCTAGCAGAAGATGCTTTAAAAAAAACCCTCCAGGCGATTTGGATTATTGCAAAAATGAGAACATTAATCAATCAGTATAAATGATGCCATTTATCCCAAAGGGTTTGTTTTAACGATCATTTGTTGAACAATTATCATGTGTCAGTCACAGTGTTAGATGCCTCCATCTATATTATACCATTTAACAGGCAGTTTATTCATCTTTTATTTTTATTTTTTATTTCTTGAGGCAGGGTCTCATTGTCACTCAAGCTGGAGTGCAGTGGTACAACCATGGCTCACTGCAACCTGGACCTCCTGGGTTCAAGCAATGCTCCCACCTCAGCCTCCCCAGTAGCTGGGATTACAGGTGTACACCACCATGTCTGGCTAATTTTTGTGTTTTTTGTGGAGATGGGGTTTCACCACATTGCCCAGGCTGGTCTTGAACTCCTGGGCTTAAAGATCTGACCACCTTGGCCTCCCACAGTACTGGGATTATGAGGGTGAGCCACCGTGCCCAGCTTAGTTAAACAATTGTAAGAGCAAATAAGAATGTGTGATAGTAAAATTACATGAAATGGCTAAAGACTTCTTTGGTGATTTGGAAAGGTCTTATTATTACCAAGTGGCATTCTTCTGAATACTGCTTCTTACATAACAGGACTAAACAAAACTTGGTTCTGTGACTATTCAGTTTATCAGAATCTTTAGTTGAAGAGATTTTTGACCTAAATGAATTATCAATCTATTTGAATATCTGTTCACCTCGGAGGCAGTGTCCCAATAGAAAGCACATAATTCCCTGTGTGTTTCCTATAGAGGAAGAGAGGAGGTAAATTGTAAACCTAAAACTCACCAGCAATCTCATAACTGTAGGGTCATATAACCATGGGCAGTTCCTGCCCCTTGTAACTTTTGATGAGATTTGTGAACCGATATACTGAGTTCAGGTTTTCTTTGTTCATGTTTTTCCTGCAAGGAGACGAATTAATTTTAAAAAAAGATGCCAAAGACTATTAGAAAACTGATCCCAAAGATTATTAGAAAGAAAATAGTTCCAGATAATCAGCCATGGAGTTACTAAAGTTTCTGCTCATTCATTTAAGCAACACTTTTAGAGTATCTACTACATGGAGCATGGTACCGAGCATGGGATACAGAGAGAAGCAGGCCCAGTGTCCCCGTGAGGACTGTACCTGCACTCCAAAGAGAGGAGATGGATGGGAGAAACACATGCAATGTAGACTCATAGCAGTAGTCATGGGTACACAAAGGTCAGTTCTTTCTAGGGGAGATAGGATCCAGTATTTCACCCTTCTAATTGTCTTGTGCTCTAGATTTGAAGTTTTTCAAAGGTAAGTTCTTTACATTACAGACACTCGTCTCTCCCATTGCCAGGCAGCGGGTCCTGTAAATCTTGAATGATAATAGTTCTGCCAGTGCTTTAGCCAGTGAACTTGCAGACAGCAATGCCTTGAACATTCAGAACCTCCTGCCGTTGCATGATTACTATGGATTTTCAACCCACGTTAGTATCCAAGGGTCAACCCTGAACCATACAACTGCTTTGATTATCTAAGAGTGTGTGTGTGTGTGTTTGTGTGTGTAACATCTGGAGAAAATTAAGAAAGTAGAAAATCCCAACTCCATCGTGCAGAAACACGCCATTGTTATTAAACCCAGGTGCCCCATAAAAAGTTTTCTTTGACTCAGAAAGGAAATATTTGTTCCTACACCTGTTGTTGCCTGTTACCAAGTGACTTCCTATGGTCTTTGGTCAGCTGCATTTTTTTTTCTTCTTTTGACATTTTCTTCCCTAAGGTCATTCTGAATTGCTCCCATGCACTGTTCATCCACAAAGTATGGTGAGACACGAAGGGGCTGGACAGACCATTTCCAGGGATGGCCATTGCTACTGCTCCTTCTATTCCTATTGTAAAAATGCCTGCTCAGGGAGATGCACTTTAATTTAACTCACCACCCTATAAGGGGATGAAAAATAGAAGATCTGCAGAATAGCTACATTGTGTTGACAAATGAGGTGGTAAAGAGAGTAGCTTGACTGGAGTGCATTGTTTAAGTTGGATGGGAAGGCAGAAATAGTTGAAGTTTGAATCTAAGACTAAAGAGTCTAGACTTCATTTGTACTAACCAGCCACAACGACCGTGGACACATTTTATCCCTTCTCCGGACCTCAGCTTCTTCTGTAAAATAAGTCAGGTCGAACTAGAAGCCCATTTTGATAGGATATCAGGAAGAGGCACTTAGAGTACTTCAGTGGCATGTTGGAAAGGTTTTTAGGGAGGGTTAATCTGGATTGTAGAATGGATGGCATTGAGAAAGTATTGGATCCAGGAATTGATCTAAGAAGTTATTTCAGTAGGTTGAGTTCCTTCTCGCTCGGTGGCTGGGTCCCTGATTGCTGATTCTGAAGCAAGAGACATTGTTCATCTGTCCCCATTATTACTGTTGTCCCCATCTCCACTTCTCAGAGTCCCAAGTCAATCGTAAGGCTAACTTACTGGTGTAGCCTTTCCTTGGTGTCCACAAGAATTAAGCATAACTTCTCCTTTCATAAAGCTGCAAGATGGGGTCTCAGAAGTGGTGGGGTCAGCTGTCTTCCCCTCTGGTCCTCAGATAGCCAGTCAAGCATGTTCTGCAGAAGCAAACTGCCAACATCAGCACAGAGGACAGACTGTAGTTTGTTCTTGTGCACAATTTCTCCATTGCACCTGCAGCTCCACGAGAGACAAAGAAGATATGTGAGAAGGCCAGTCTATTTATGTTGTAGCTTTCCCTTCTCTCTGGAGAGAGAGAGGCCTTTCTACTGCACAAGGGCTAGCACTGTCTCCTGCCTTTGCCACTTGTATTTGCCTGACTTCTTTACAATAACGTTTGTGTTTGTGCACTAAACTAATCCTCACGAGACACTTGCAAATAGGTGGGACAGAGGTTGTTGTGCCCATTTTCTAGATGAGAAACTTGAGATTATTGTTGGGGCCAACTATCCAGTTCATTGCTGGAACGCCGCCTGAGTTTTCCGACTCTAAATCTGTGGGTTGATTCTGGAAAAGGGCCCAGTGAGTCCACTCAGTCTGGAGAAACTCTGCTAGTGGGGAAGACATTCTCCGTTCTCATTTCTCCAAGGACCTCCATGGCCTGAACCCATTAGGAGGCTTGTGGCAAACAAGTCTGGGTGCTGTAGGGAAGGACAGAGAAGGGCAGAGAGCAGATCTATGGGATTGAGGCTGTCCAGGACACCTGGCCCCTCACTTACCTCAATCCTTGCCCTTACGCATGCAGTAGTTTCCACTAAAAAATGGCATCCTAAAAGCGGCCCACATTTAGTGCCCACTGCTCTAGGGTAGAAGTTCCTAACCTTTTCTGACTAATTCAGGGGATCAGTGAACTCAGGTTGGTAAAAATGACATTTTTGTTTTCACTAAACTCTAAGTGAAATTTAGCATTTATGAAACAGGCAGAAGGCCAAGGTAGAATGAGCAAATTCCCTGTGACATTGTAATCAATACATTTTTATTATGCATGTTACAGATTTTGCAGATAGTTGGAAGTATATACTCTTCCCTACTTCAAAATGGTAGTGATTATTAGACCTGCCTGTAGAGCATGTGTGATGGCGAACACTGAGTGTCAACTTGACTGGATTGAAGGATATAGAATATTAATCCTGGGCATGTCTGTGTGGGTGTTGCCAAGAGAGATTAACATTTGAGTCAGTGCTGGGGAAGGCAGATCTACCCTTAATCTGGTGGGTACAATCTAATCAGCTTACAGCAAATATAAAGCAGGCAGAAAAGCGTGAAAAGGAGATGGGCCTAGTCCTCCAGTCTACATCTTTCTCCTGAGCTGGATGCTTCCTGCCCTTGAATATTGGACTCCAAGTTCTTCAGTTTTGGGACTCGGACTGGCCCTCCTTGCTCCTCAGCTTGCAGACAGCCTATTGTGGGTGGGACCTTGTGATTATATAAGTTAATACTTAATAAACTCTCATATATATCTCTATATATCCTATTAGTTCTGTCCCTCTAAGAGAACCCTGACTAATACAACTTGTTATTAATATTCAATGTGTTATAAAATAGCACAATTATTATTGACCACAAAGTTGTTTCTTTATTATGTTGACAACTGTATCTTTTTAGTATTCTTTTTAATCTCCTTCTTTTATTTTATGCACTTAAGAAGACCTTTTAAAGTCCATAATTTCACCAGACTCCTTAGGGGTCCATACACAAAGAAATTCTAAGAATTGCTACTCTTGGAGTCATGACAGCAGAGGTCTGGGGAAGTCCCACCAAGGCTGTGTTTCTATTGCAAAAAAACTCTTTACTATACCTTTGGTTTTAGATATATATAAAAAGATAAAACTCGAAGAGTATTCTGGAATGGAAAGATGATGACAATGAGGAACTGAACCACATAGCACGGGTGTCCAGAGAGGCAAAAATTATTATACTGTCAATCAATTTTGCTTTCACTGGCCACACCAGAGAGGAGGGGGTTTGAGTTCGGGGCCCAGGACTGAGGGCAGGGAAGAGGGGTACACCATCTGCAGGAAGTCAGAGTCTGGTCAGGGTCTCCCTGGAAGGAGCATGGTTGGTGTGCCTAAGCAGCTGCAATCATTCACACCAAGGTTTGATTTTCTTCTTCTGTATTATAATCTCTTATGCTCAGCTCAGTCAGTTCTGGCTTGGAGAATTCATGGCAAAACAGTGCAAGGGAGGGGCAACAGCCTGGAGAAGTGAGACTGAGCCGCCGTTGGATGTCCAGAGAGAGTGGGTCATATCTGTTTCCACAGCTTCAAGCGCAATGTCTTTCTCATAGAATATGCTCCAGAAATGTTTGCTGTATGAATAGCCAACTGGCTGAATGTATTAATGAAAGCATGAATTCGTGAAAAATATGGTTCACTTTTCAAGTGAGCATATCAAGGTGGGATAGAGAGCTGAGGGAGCCGTCCACCCCAGAGGGAAGGATTGTTTTATCACTGACATCTTTAGGATTTTTAGCTCATGGTGATAATAAAAAGCAGGCCAACTTTTCACTCATTTTATCATTGCTTTTAAATTCTCTGCTGCTGATGCACCCTCTTATTGCTTGCACCCAGGTTAGACCACTTGCCAACTCCTCTTTGTGCAGCTCATGTGAGTGTATGAAGTGGTGAAGCTCCACTTCTCTTTGCAGTGAATCAAACCAGAATATATGTCTGGTTGCTGACTTAAGGAGTCATGGCCTCTCTTTGTTTGAGATTTTTCTCTGCTACCGTGCAGATGCTGAGGAACATGGAGAAGATGCATTGAATGCAGAACTGAAACACTGGATGAACAAGCGTACAACCCTTACTAGGTATTTCCGTCAGGCCCCATATGCCATCCCCTCCCCTTTTCACTGTGACTAATCAGCACCACCATTCCCGTGAGAAGTGCTTCCCTGCAGGCGCCACTGAGCATTTGCTCCATGACTTTTGTGAGCACCTCTGCTTTTGGCACCGTGACTTGGGAGAAGAGAGTATCCACATGGGGCTGCTGCCCCTGTGAGCTCCGCCTTCTAGCCCTGCACCCCAGGGCCTGGCCTAGGGCTGACTGGGCCACGTTTCCCAGAGCTGATGGGGGAGGGAGGGAGAGAGTAGCTGACTGCAGCCAGGTGGGTTGTTAGGATGACTTGTGAGGCGTGGGGCAGCCCTATATCCATGAGTCACCATGGCTAAGTTTAGTGCTGGCTTCAGTCACGGAACAGGTGGGCAGTCAGGGCAAAGGCATTCTGCTGGACTCTAGCCAAGCATGGCCCTGTCCAGTTGGTGCCCTCGGGCTGACCCATGGCAGCCAGTCCTGAGCTCACACAGACACATGGAACAGTGCTCCCAGGTGCTGGGAATGGTAGGTCAAGGGCAGGAACCCATGATTGCCCATCATTCCTTCTCCACTAATCCATTCAAAAACTTTTATTGAGTGCCAATTATGCAAGAGTAAATACCAGCCCTCCCTCAAAAGGCTTACAATCTAAATGGGAGATAGGCCATATGGAAGACAGCTACCTTGTTACTTCAACAGGATGCACATAGATGGAAAATAGACAGACAAGAAATAATAATAATTAAAATTTGAGCAGTGTTTTACAATTAATAAAGCATTCTCTCAAATATTTTATTTGCTTTAAACAGTAGTCATAAGAAGTTGTATTATTAGCCCCAAGTGACAGATCAACTCACTGAGAAGTAGAGTAAGTTGCCCAACGTCCCAGAGGGAATAAAGAGAGTTGGCAGTTGAGCCCTTCTCCCTCTTTTCCAAATTTGGATTCTTTTTCATAC
>NW_012105453.1:574534-593172 GCF_000951045.1 Mandrillus leucophaeus
TCTAGAAACCCAGGTCCACCTGCAATTTCCTCTGGAAAACCCACTTTTCCCCCAGGTAGGGAAATCCCAAGATTATCACCTGATGTGGGATCCAGAGGACACGTCTCTTTCAAGTCTCTGCTACCCTGCAGATGCTGAGGAGCGTGGAGAAGATGCCTTGACCGAAAGTTAATGCTTTCAGGCAATAACTGAGACCTTGTTCTAGGATCTGGCATGATCCTCCGACGGCCGTTTAGTGGGTTTTCAAACAAGCTGTCTGGTTTCCCTTAGACATAGCTCTTGCTCATTTCCAAACTCAAACGTTTAACACAAAACAGAAAAGTATCTGCAAGCAACAGACAAGTTCTGGCCACTCTTTTGACTGGGGCCAAGAATCCTGGTGGATGTCACTTCTTAACGAGTTGGTCTTGTCTGGATATCTTTGGGAGTTGGGGAGGGAGGAGGCTGAAGTGGAGGGAAATTGCGTGGGTGGAGTGGTGTCAGGGTGGGGGCGGGAATGCCATTGTGGTTTATTGATAGCCCGCAGCATGACATTCTCGTTTCATCACATGATGAGTGTTTTCAAGGCAATGAGCCAAGACCAGCCATAAACCTGTCGAGAGAAACATCTCCGTGAAATACTCCCAGGCTCACAAAGCAGATGTCGGCAGAGGCAGCACGACTCACCTGCTTCACGCCTTTGAGGCGACCATAAAACATGTGATCTAGAGAAGGTGGAGGTGGGTGGGCTTCTAACAGTCAGCTGGTGACAGAGCCAGGCCTGGAACCCGGGTCCGTTGACCCCTAAGTTCATGTTCTTTTTGCCACCCCAGAGTATAGATGCTTAGATGACTGTCATTCTGCTGCGATCTCTGTTATGTTACTTTTCCTTGAGGGTCTTCAGCTTCCCCCTCTAGAAGGTGCTGTTTTGGAAAAGTTGACCCCTCCTCCGTAGGGATAGGGATGGAATCCCCAGGGCATGCAGTGCTGGCACTCAGCAGGTACAACGTGAATACCTGTACAGGGAATGGATCAATGTTCTATGAGTGTACAAGCGTGTTAGCTCTGTGACTTTCTGTCTGCTCTCCACTTGTTTATACCTGATCTTGCATGCTCTGCCTGTTTTATAGGGTGAGTCTTTAAAGGGAGGAAACTGTCTCTAGTGCATCCCATTAGCATGATGCCCATTGCAACAGAAAGAGATTTGACTTGTTCTATTAACAGTGATGACAGTGGTGGTGGTGGATATATGGAAACTTTAGGTGTCAAAATCTTTTCCACTTGAATGATGGTTCTTTTTTCCTCTTTCTCTTAAGCCTTGGGTGATTGTTTTGTATCATATTAATGTGCGGTTCTTTATACGTTATAGTTTTAGGTGTATGAGAAAGTGTGTAACCATGAGTGTGTATGCGGGTGTCCTATTCTTCAGTGTTGTGGACCTATATTGTTTTTGGTTTCTCAACATCCACTTCCCCTTCTTCTTTTAACACTTTGGTATTCTTTAGGTACCATCTCTCTCCCACTCTCACAGCTGACCCCATCTCCTTCAGGGCTGACCCCATCTCCTTCAGGGCTGTGATTCAGCTCTGGCTGATTTGAGAATTAAACCTTCCTAGCCTCAAATCCAGAACTTTTGATCCAACTGTTGAGAATGAAGACTTTACCTTTCTGCTGGACTTTGAATGGCAAAGACATAAGCCTGTACCACCAACAGGTAAACTTCTTATCTCCATCACGTGGGGAAACTTTGCCTGAGAATGGGGCCTACACAGAAGACAGCAGGGCCGAGGGACACAGACAGACATTGTTTGAGCACCTGGAGCCACTGGGCCTGAAGCCAAAACCTCTCCTGAGGTTTTGCTTCATGAGCCAATACATTCATACATTTACTTAAGCCATCTTGGGTTGGGTTTACTGTCACTTGCAAGAGAAGGAGTGACAAAATTCCTTGAACTGGTGATGGTCTTGAGAGTCGGAATTGTTGTTTTCCTCTTTCATCTGCACCCCCACTCATTGCCAAGTCCACGCTGCGGTTTGTCCCCTCTCCAGCCTGGATGTTCTGCACAGCCTTGCACAAAGCTTCAGATGCAGAAGGCTCTGTGGGTATGGGGGATGCCGGGTGGCATTGGGTTACACTTGTCTCCTGACACCACCAACCGCTTCTCATAGATGTCACCAGGTTTTGTTGCTGTCCATACTTAAATCTGTTGTCTCAGGTTTCAAGAAAGTTTCAAATCAACCAGATGTTTGATTCCTTTATTTCAGGGAAAAATTCCCCCTATTATATATATATTATATACGTAATCTTTCTCTGGTCTATTTGTTGAATTCCTTACTTCAGGAAAATCAATTATATACATTAGTCCTATGTTCAATTGTCTTTCTCTTCTCCACATCGATTATATTCCAACTGATTTTCAAACATTGTATTTTTCTTCTGTATTTGCTAGAATTATCTTGAGCGTTTTCTGTGTTAGTGCTTTGATTTTGGGCTAAAATTGTTCTTTTCCTGGCTGTGTCTTATTTATTTATTGTTCCATGATAGTATTATTTTTTTCTGCCTCAAAATTTGCCCTTAATTTGCAAACATCTCATTTCATTGTTTTATCATCTGGTCTTTAAACTATTTTATTTATTCATTTTTTTGAGATGGAGTCTCACTCTGTCACCCATGCTGGAGTACAGTGGCATGATCTTGGCTCACTGCAACCTCCGTCTCCCAGGTTCAAGCAATTTTCCAGCCTCAGTCTCCTGAGTAGCTGGGATTACTGCCACCACCTGCCACCACACCCAGCTAATTTTTGTATTTTTAGTAGAGACGGAGTTTCAACATACTGGTCAGACTGATCTCAAACTCCTGACCTCAGGTGATCCACCGGCCTTGGCCTCCCAATGTGCTGGGATTACAGGCATGAGCCACTGTGCCCAGCCTGGTCTTTAAACTATTTTAAAAATTTTGTTCCAGTTCTTAGTAAATGTTTCAATAGCGTGAAGCACAAGTGTTTTGATTCTGTTCTGGGATTATGTTTCTTCCATGTTGAAGGTTGCGCTGAACTTTTCGTTCTTTCAGTGGTTGTCTTCATTGTGGTTTGCACACAACCACCACTTCTGTGTGTCCTGTCACACCTGATGTGAGTGGTTTGTCTAGACCTTCTAGTCGCTCTGACACCAGTAGGGGGTTTGGGCTTGGCTTCTCTCCCTTCCTTAGGTGACTTCCTTCTTTACCAAAGTCTGAGAGGACAAGAATTGTAGTTCATCTTCTTCTCTATACGAGGGTTTGATAGGTTAGAGGAGAAGTCAGCTAGGGCATGACCCACTCCTTTTAATGTCCTCTGTCAGAATTCACCCCGCAGTGGGGTGTGTAATTCTTCTGTCCTGGGGAAATCGTCCCAAATTCAGAGTAGATCCCAGGACCTTAACTTCCCAACAGAGAAAGTCAAATTATGATGTTTATTCCCACTTTCACCTCTCTCTCCTTAATAGCCCTATTTACTCCCACCCAGCCAGAAGTGGAGAAATACAGAGGCACCCACTTCAGCTACCTCTCCTAAGTTCAAGAGTTCTGGTAAGATTTTTCTTATTTTGTCGACTCACTAGTTCTGTTTCAGAGGTGAGAGGATGGCAAAAATTATCTATTTCTCTCCTTGGGTTCTGTCTTTGGCAGTTTTTAGCTCGAGGTTGTATCTCTTTCCTTGTTTGAATGTGATAGTACATTTTTTGTTGGATTTTAATGTTTTTGCTTATTTCCCCAGGTCTAAGTGAGGGAGACTCCCTCTAGGGGCACATGGCATCCTCAGAAGAGCAAAGGCTCTACAACCTGACAGGCCAGTCATGGGACCCCTGGTTCTTCTGAGAGTCACTTTATTCTCTAGTAATGAGAACAGTCATGATTACTCTGCAGATTAGAGATGCTGTATGTAAATGTTGGCACCTGAAATGTGTGCACAATGGGGGCTGCTATTGGGTAGGGTGGATGCTTGGTCACACAGAGTGGGCAGCCCTCAGGGAAGCATTGTACAAGGTGGGAGTCATCATTTCTGGGCCCTGGGTTCCCAGGTGCACCTTTCTATGTTATTCATAAAGCTCTTTGGCCAGATGTGGAGCTTTGGGGATGGAATGCCATCCGTGCTCTCACACCAGCCTGGCCCTGTGATTTGCATGTTTTCTTTTAGGGGTTGTCTTGGGACTAGATGGTTTTATCAGAACCCTCTCTCCGTTGACCAAATTTTCTTTTTTTTTCTACAAATCCTTTTATGGGAGTCACTGATGGGCATAGGCAGAACTGTGACCTAAGGTAGAGGGACAGTATCTTACCGTTTTTGGCATAGCTAGGTTACCTCCTGAAGGTAAGAAACCCACTGATGTTGCTACCCAATTCCTGTCCACCATGTTTTGTGGTAGGCAGCAAGACTTACCAAGCAATGAGCTCTCCCTGATGCCCATGTCATGCCTAGCCATGGGCAGGACCAGGACTTGGAGTTTTCCCAATTCATCTGTGGGCTCTCCCTGGACACTCCTCCCAGGGAATGCGGAATGTTCATAGGAAGGCAGGAGCAAGGAGGACCCTCTGGCACAGCAAGTGGCCTCTACATGGTGTGAAGGTCAAAGGCATCCAAGAGGAGTATGTATGACCTCATTAAATATTGGATACAAGAAATCACATCTTTCAAAATCCTGAGGTAGCCTTTGTGTCAGGCCTGCTGCAGTCACTGCAGAAAAATACAAGATAAAAGCCTTGGGACCACAGAGCGGCATGCAGGAACGCAGTGCCTCTACAGGGACACATGCTTGTTTGTGTCCTGGAGACCTGCCGTGTCTCCCTGAGCATGGATTCCTCATCTGTAAGATGGGGATGGTGATAGTACCTACATCATAGTTTTGCTGTTAGAATTACTTGTGTGTAGAGTGACTAGTATATTGCCTGGGAAAAAGTAGGGACTTGGTAAATGGAATCTGTGAACTTTATTTCCTTACAGTTATGTCTATTTACCCATTAATAAGCAGAGCTCATGTGACATATGCACACACACATAAACACACAAGCACAGGAGCCGTGCAGTCACCCTCTTCAAGGTGCAATCTTGGTGCCTATTAAGGGGAAGCTAGGGACTGTCCTTTCTTCTTCATTTTGTCTTCAGTACCTGGGCGTCAGCAGGAACTTGATATATTTTGTTGAAGTGACTACAGTATGGTGCCTAGAGAGAAGTGTGGAACAGCGTTGGCACAGAGTTGGTATCAGTAAATATTTGCTGAATGAATGTAAATGAATGAACAAATCATCTTTTTAAAATATCTTAAAAGAAAATGAGCTTAATCTGTAGTAAGCAAATTAGAAATGCTATAAAGGACAACTTCTCAACACTGAACAATGACAGACTATAAAAGATGATTTAGAGAAACTGGGGGCTCTTTTTAAAGGAAAATGATAGAATAAGTCTTGGGGAACAAATAAATTAACTTTCCAACCTCATGTAGTCCTTAGACTCTAAAACTTTGTTGACGAGAATCTTTGATGTTAAAAAAAGCTACATAAAGATGAGTGTTTTCAAAACCTTTTTCAATCACAAATTAGAAGAAGCAAATACTTTGAGAGTGGATTAAAACAAACCAACCAACAACTTAACCCACAATGTAACAACCTAATCAAAATCTCATGCTCCAGTTTTGGGCTGTTGTCGGAGGTCAGGGTCCTGTGTAACTTGACTTGTTCATATTAGTCAGAGTGAAGGCACAACCCTCACAGGTAGAGCCATGAATATGAAACTCAGAACAGGTGGGCGTGGTGGCTCACACCTGTAATCCCAGCACTCTGGGAGAGCAGATCACCTCAGGTCAGGAGTTCAAGACCAGCCTGGCCAACATGGTGAAACCCCGTGTCTACTAAAAATACAAAAATCAGCTGGGTGTGGTGGCGGGCGCCTGTAATCCCTGCTACTCAGGAGGCTGAGGCAGGAGAATTTCTTGAACTGGGGGGACGGAGGTTGCAGTGAGCTGAGATTATGCCATTGCACTCTAGCCTGGGTGACAAGAGTAAGACTCCATCTCAAAAAAAAATGCACTCCAGCCTGGGTGACAAAAGCAAGACTCCATCTAAAAAAAAAAAAAAAAAGAGAGAGAGAGAGAAAGAAAGAAAAAAGAAAAGAAAACCCAGAATAGTGTGTATTCTCTTACCTGTGAAATACAACCCCAGTATCTTTGTCCCCATTAATGTTGAATCTTATTGAATACTCAATTCTGGAAATCTTAGTATGGGCACAGAGTGAACTGGATTAGACACTACAATGGCTCACTTTGTATGAAAGAGACAGTGTCTTTGGGTCTGTGGGTCTGTGTGTCATGGGGGAAAAGGAAGAGGTTAGACAGAGCCCACATTTCTGACTAGGAACCTAGCACTTGATGACAATACTACACTGTCTCTGCTGGTCAGTACCACCCAGTGTAGCACTGAATTATTTTCAGAGAGTTTTGCACATGTTCTTTTCTTTTCTGTCAAAAGCAGGAAACATATCTTACGCTCTTCAGAGCTCCCAAGTGCCTAGCTCAATGCAAAAAAGAAGGGCTTCCTGATTGCCATGGATTAACGGATTTTCCATGATTAGGTGCGGGCACCAGCAAGACAGACCTAACATGGGACTGAGTATCAGATGCCCGACAGCCCAGCATAAAAATCACCCATGTGGGCCTGGCATGGTGGCTCACGCCTGTAATCTCAGCACTTTGGGAGGCTGAGGCAGGCAGATCACTTGAGGCCAGGAATTCGAGATCAGAGTGGCCAACATGGTGAAACCCCATCTCTACTAAAAATACAAAAATTAGCAGGGTGTGATGGCACGCTCCTGTAGTCCCAGTTACTTGGGAGGCTGAGGCAGGAGAATCGCTTGAACCTGGGAGATAGAGGTTGCAGTGAGCCGACATTGTGTCATTGCACTCCAGCCTAGGTAAACTGCATCTCAAAAAAAAGAAAGAAAGAAAGAAAGAAAAGTAAAAAAAAAATCACTCATGTGAAGGAGCTGAGTTAGCTCCTAGAAATTTCTGGCATTTACGACTTTTTATTTTTGTCCTTGGTAGGGAGAAAAATTAGGGAGCCAAACCCATGTGGGTTGTCAACAGGGAACTAGGAGGAAAGCAGCAGTTAGAAGTGTCTGTGGAATTTGGGCAGACATATTTGTAGGGTTGGCATTTTGAAGACAGGATAGTAATACTGCTTGTGCGTGTGTGTGTGTGTGTAAGAATGTGTTTAAGGCCTATGCTGGGAGCTTCTAGAAGGATTAGAAAATATAGGAAGAAAGAAAGCCTGGGCATACCATTTGTTGTAATAGATCATATTTTGAAAGAAAATGCATAAAACATTACTCACTTTGGGTATTTTTTTCTTTTTCAGCAGTGAGAGCATCTATCTGGTACCTGCCCAACCATGTCCCCAGGGCAAACGGGGCAGGTCAACATTGACAGAGGGGACAATCCAGGTCAAAATAACCATGTGTGCGTCACCAACACCAGCAGCCCCCAATTTCATGACCCATAGACCATTAAATGCTTGCCCACCTATGGCACCATGTTGGTGCCATGAAGCTACTAGCCAGACATTGTTTTCATTGAGATGGTATGATAAATGGGGTAGGGCCACTTAAACATGCAAAGGCAGATATAATTCCTGAAGCACACCATAATTTAGGTGCCATCCAGTAGCCCTAAAAGCAACAAGAATCCTTGGAAAGAGTGTACATGGCACAGGCATTTGTTTTTTGTTTTTTGTTTGTTTAATTTGATAACTCCCTTTTGAGCATCCTTTCTTCTCAGTAGCCAAGGATACTAGGAATGGCAGTGCTGGAGGTGGCCGACTGACAGATCACTAGGTACTGGGGACCCGTGTGTATGTGTGAGCAGGTGCATGTGCGTGAAGGGAGGACACACAGTTACTGAGGAGAAATAGATCTAATCGATTTTGAAGAAAATTTGTTAATGCTGATTTAGCTACTTACTTCTTAGGGTCCTGAAACTACAGAATCAAATTCCCTTATTCTTAGATTTTTCTGATCATCCCTGTATCCCTTTCTCAATGAAAAAATAGATGCAGGCTTGGGTTCAGGTCAGATTTTATTATTTCATAATTGATCTAGACAAAAGGAAGTTTTTAAACTAGGCTTCACATAATGACGCAGAATTTATGAAATGCCCTTTGCATCTATCACCAGATACTTTTAAGAGAGAATTAATCATAGACCCCAGAGAAAAGGGCTGCTGCAGGGGAAGCCTGGGGGAGGGGGATGTGTCTGAGCTTGGTGGAGGGAAAGGGAGAGAGAAGGTGCATGGAGGATGGAGGAGAGGGCTGCATTACCTCATCGTTGTAGTCCCGAATTGCTTCATAATCTCGGTTTGCTTTCCGGAGGGACTAGAGCTAGTCTCTCCCTCTTCCAATCTATCCTGAATACCATGGCCCTATTAGTCCTCCTAAATCACTGCTCACTTCTCATCACTCTTTTTCAAGCATCAGAGGTGGCTCCCTATTGCCTGCTAAATCAAATCCAACTTCTCTGCCTCACTTGCACTGATTTCCGGAGCTCAGCCCCTCCCAGCCTGTCCGGTCCGGCTTGATCTCCCACCACTCTCAGTGGCCACCTCTGTTCCAGCAGCCCTAACTCTCACAGTTTCCATGGACCAAGCCTTTCCTATCTTTGTGCCTGGGCTTGTGCTGTTCAGCCTGATGGATATATTGCACTGTTCCTTCTACTGAGTCTCCTTCTCTGACCCTTCATGCCTACATTGAGTCTGTCACAACTCCTCTTTTAATGTAGCCCTCCCTGACTAGTATAGCCCTCTCTATTTTCCCTCCTCTCTGAATCTGGTGATGTACTGGTAGAAATTTGACAACAGACTCTCCAGGGAGAGAAATGTATGCACTAATATGCATACATTGCTTATTCTAAATGTTACTGAAGTAAAGGATGTGTAGTACACAACTTACAAATAAGAATAAAAATATGCAATACTCTTTATTGTAAGTGCTATGTTGCTAGATGATTTTCACTGAATGCTTACGTCAATGTTTGTCAGACTCTTGTATCTGTAGCCAATCTATGATTGCAATGGACAAACAAGTATTATTCTGGGATGAATGTTGGTTAATATTTTAATGAATAAAATGAAAATAAAACAACAAAGATATATGGGACAATTTCACTGGTTTATCAATGACAAGAGAGGCTTCTTGGTTGAATAGGATAATAGTTTTTAAATACAGGGTTTGTGTGTGTGTGTGTGTGTGTGTGTGTGTGTGTGTTATTCATGATGTAATGATTACAGACATTCTAAATTTAGTCTGCATTAATATTTCCTGTATCATAAAGTCTAGACGATCAACAAAACAATAAATCAAGCCCTGATTTGTAGGATTTGCCAATTTCTGTGGTATAAATAGTCCCACCATGGCCGATTCCAACCACCCAACATGAAGTTACTAAATGTGGAGATGGAGGAGACGTGCAGGGGCACGTGCGCACATGGCATTTCCACCACACAGGTACGACAGGCATAAATAGCTCCTCCAAGTGCATAGATGATAGAAAATGTTGTAACATCATTAGTGAGCAATGAATTTTGACGATCTCTAACTTCTGTTTTAAATAGACTTTATTTGTTAATTTGCATACTGTAATTTTTCCTATCAGCTGACAAAATTCCTGAAAATGTAAAAATCAATTCTCAGAAGCCAGTGCAGATTGTCAGTGCAAGGGGATGCTGCCACACCACTGTCTTGACTCAGCAAACTGTGAAGGGCCAGGCAACACGTGGGGCCCTGGAGATGACTGGGTAACTTCCTCCTTGCCTCTAAGGAGCACATGACCCAGTGGGGATGACAGATACGTTACAGATAGTGATGATGTGTTCGTACTTTCCTGGAGGCATGAATTAGAACATGGAGGATTCTAGAAGCCCAGGGAGAGGGGGCCATTAACTCATGATGGTAATCAGGAGAACTGCACAGAGAAGAAGATTTTAACTCGAATCCAGAAAGATGACGAGGAATGGGTCACAGGGAGTAAGGATAGACATGCCAAGCAATTGGAAGTACAAAGATGTGTATTCTTGGGACATCAGGTTATTTAGTGTGGCTGCAGAGGGGATCTGTGGCAGGGATGGCCAGAGATGGGAATATGAGGGAAGGCTCAAGCAGATGGCAAAGGATTCATAATCATTACCATGCATTTCACTGCTGAACTGCTCCCTGATTTTCGTGGGTGTATATTTTTTAAATATTTACTTTTTCATGAAGCTAAATCTTAATTTTTATGCATGTAACACTGACTCATTTATCTGCAGCGCAGGCTCTGGAGAGAGCCAGAGAAAGAAGAGCATCTTCACCTTCGAGAACTTTTTCGATTTTTACTTTTATTTATTTATTTTAGAAACAGGGTCTCACTGTGTTGCTGGGGCTGGAGTGCATTGGCGTGATCATAGCTCACTGCAGTCTCAAGCTCCTGGCCTCAAGTGATCCTCCTGCCTCAGCCTCCCAACTAGCTAGGACTACAGGTGTGCACCACCATGCCTGGCTAATTTTTATTTTTATAAAGATGGGGTCTCATTATGTTGCCTAGGCAGTTTCAAGCTCCTGACCTCAAGTGATCTTCCTGCCTCAGCCTCCCAAAGCACTGGGATTACACACGAACCACCACACCCGGCCAACTTTTCGCATTCCTAGCACTGGGTTTGGCATCCAAGACAGCATGTGAGACCTTTGTGGGATTTATTTTTTCTTCTTCTCAAATACTTAAACTCCTTTGTTCTCTTTGATTTCAGACAATGGGATACAAGGCCTTCATGCCTCATTATTCAGGCCCCAAAGTGATGAAGGCTTGAAAGAATCTTAAAGATCAGGTCAGATATTTTGTATTTTACAGAGTCACAAATTGACCAGTGCTGGGGGCTGTGTTAAAAAAAAATCTAGTTATTCTGACTTTCTGTTCACGTATCTGTCAGTGATTCCACCTTAACTCCTATGTCTTAGTCACATGTCACTCACTGCCTTGGGGAGCCTGTAGTCCTCTGAGGCATGGTGAGGCGGGAAATGGTGGAAACGTACAAGGGTGTTACATGAATTGTGTTGGTTGGCCTAAAACACTGAGTGGGCTTGAGTTGGGAGCACACAACATGCCTGGAAAACAGTTAAAGCCTTGTCAGAAACATTTTGGAATCCAAAACTTTCGAACCCAGCATTGTAAAAGAAAGATCTTAAGACATTGTTTGTTTTTGTGTGTGTTCAGTATATTCAATTAATATTGAATATTGGAAAGCAGCTTGGTTTCCAAACATATGGAAGAAATTTTTCATCAAAAGGAGGACTTTTTACTGGGTTTCAGATTTCTACTTGTTGCCTGTCACTTGATACAAAATATCTGATTTTCTAGATTCTTTGAAATCAAGCGGAAAAGTAGATAAAACTGCTTTCTCCCCCCGGATGGGATGGATGGATGTTTGTGGGGGCCTATAGAGGACACAGCCCCATCGGTGACATTGTGCCAAGTCAATATCGCCTGGGGAGATGAGGCTGGACCGATAGCAGTAAGCATGCTCACTTTCCCAGGAAGAAGGGCTGGGGCATCCCCAGGGAAGAGGATTCTGGTCTCCATGGTAAACTGTGGAGGGAATCCACAAAGAAGAAAGCTGTGGGAACACTTGAGAAAGCCCACCTGAAGCTATGTGGCTACCTGGATCAGAATTACCTGTAGTGAACAAGTGGTGAGGAATGCTTTTATTCACTCTAGGGAAATACTGCTTTAGTATCAGTTTAGCAATAGAAAACCTAGGTCAGCCAGGCCTTCCCACTTGTCTTCACAACTCTCAGGTAATCCAGTTTGGTTTCCCAACAAACCTCCCAGCATCAGCCTCCTCATGCTCAAAAGGAGAAAGACTGAAAGGGAAACTGAGTGGCCTGGAGTCCGGCCCTGACGCAGCCTTGGGAAGAGACATTGCTGTAGACCCCATGCACGACCGGGACTTCATGATTGAGACCAGCCTAACCCTGGGTTTGCTGTCCTTGCACCCCATCACTTCCATTGTAGCTGTTGTTATGTTGCTTTGTAATGTCCTGATTATTGCTGGTTTGCTCCACTGGACAATAAGTACCTTAATATTACTCACTGCTTCCAATGCCAAACTCAATTAATTGGATGAATGAATTTTCTAAAATTGTACATGGGATGCATGTATAATTTTTTTAAATTATACTTTAAAAATTATACATGGGATACATGCACATGGCATACATGTGCAGGTTTGTTACATAGGTATACACGTGCCATGGTGGTTTGGTGCACCCATCAACCTGTCATCTGCATTAGGTATTTCTCCTAATGCTATCCCTCCCCTAACCCCCCAGCCCCCTACAGGCCCTGGCGTGTGATGTTCTCCTCCTTGTGTCCATGGGTTCTCATTGTTCAACTCTCACTTATGAGAGAAAACATGTGGTGTTTGGTTTTCTGTTCCCGTGTTAGGTAGCTGAGAATGATGGTTTCCAGCTTCATCCATGTTGCTGCAAAGGACATGAATTCATCCTTTTTATGACTGTATAGTATTCCATGGTGTATATGTGCCACTTTTTTTTTTTTTTTAATTTTTAAGAATACGTTAGGCAACACCAGGCATATCATTATTCTCTCTAGGACGACTTTGTCCATATTTAAGATGTAGTAATTGGTATAAAACCTCTTCCAATGGTCATGTGCTAGGGTTCTAGAAGTGGGAGGGCAGGGGATGAGGCTAGGGATAAAAAAACTACACATTAGGTACAGTGCGCACTACTCAAGTAACAGGTGCAGTAAAAGCTCAACATTCACAACTGTATAATTCATTCATGTACCAAAGCTACTTGACCCCCAAAACTATTGAAATAAAGATTTAAAAATAAACTCCTTGTGCTCTCCCTATTTATTCCTTCCACCTTCCTTTCAAACCCCTGGAAACCACTGATATTCTTTCTGTCTCCATAGTTTTGCCTTTCTAGAATGTCACATAGTAGGAATCTTACAATACGTAGTTTTTCATATTGAATTCTTTCACTTTGCAATATGCATTTAAAGGTTCTTCCATGTCCTTTTATCGCTTGATAGCTCGTTTTATTGCTGGATAATATTCATTGTCTATATGCACCACGGTTAATTTATTCATTAATCTATTAGAGGATATCTTGGTGTCTTCCAAGTTTTGGCAATTGTAATAAAGCTGCTGTAAACACTCTTGCAGGTTTTTACATGAATGTAAGTTCTTAGTTCTTTTGAATAAATGCCAAGATTGTCTTTGCTGGATCATATAGTAAGAATATGTTTAGTTTCGTAAGAAACTGCCAACCTGTCTTCCAAAGTGTTTGCACCATTTTGCATTCCCACCAGCAACGAATGAGAGTTTCTGTTGCTCCACATCTTTGCAAGCATTTGGTGTTATCAGTGGAAAAACATTTTTTTTTTTTTTATTAAGTAAGATGTCTCATTGACTTTTACAACTTCATACGTCTGAACTGTGCTCACTCCCTCCCTCTCCAAACTTCTTATGTTCCTTACCTTGAGGAACATTACCTTACCTTACCGTCGTCCCTCGGGGCACTTAAGAGTATTCTATGTCCTCCTTTCTCCATCACCACTCAAATAAACCAGTCACTAAGCTCCGTTGATCCTTGCACCTGTATTTCTTTGAGGTTTGTTCCTCTTCTCCATCCTTTGTGCCTCTTTCCATGAAACAATCTCCTTCACTCTTCTCCCTTCCTCTGGCTTGCCCTGCTCCACACTACAGGCAGCTATCTTCCAAAATTCTCTGTTACTTCATTATTTAAACAACAACAATACAACAAAAACCTTTGACTTTCTCCCACTGCCTTTAGATTAAAGCTGCAGCTCCCCTGGGTGGCCTGCAAGGTCTCCATGAACTTTGCTCTCCAACCACCCTTGGCCTCATTAGCTGCTTTTCTGTTCCCCACCCCAACACCCTGCATGCAACAGAAAGCTGTGAAGAAAGAGCTAACTGTGCCATTGATAGGACCTCATCACTTCAGAGCATGCACGACCTCTCAACCACCACCGGCACACTCAACCACCAAGACTGGAAAACAACAAGAGAAACAGGTAAGAGGGTAACTGTACTGGGTAAACCCTAGCCATGTCTATTTTCTCCCTCTAACCATTTTGAATAGGTTCTGAGGGAGAAACAGCCAAGGTCATTGCTAACCACTGCTCTTGTACTGATGGGGGAGGGGAAATTGTAAAATGTGAGATGTGCAATTAGTTAGATGAGTGCAGAAAGACCATAAAAATTACTCATTGTCATAGGAAGGATTTATTCTGGCTCATGAAAATTAGCCTGCTTAGAGAACAGGTTTGCAAGGAATTGCATCAATTCTGCTGGGTTCTCCATGAGAGTTAAGCTTGGCCCTCTGTGTGAGCTCTTGCAGGTGCCGTTGCAGAGGGATGGGCCAGAAGGGAGGAGCAGGTAGTAGCATTTAGGTGGGAGTAGCCATCCATGTTCTCTCCTGGCTCATCAGTAAAATTTCTCATGTGTGGCCAGTTATTTTTCCATTTCTTTTACAGATATCCCTTTTGATAATCTTGGAAATGTGCTCCGGCTCCCACTGAGGTTACCTGGGAAAAGTGCTCAGAATGTGATAGTCACTTGGCTGTGGTCACTCAGACTGTCAGAACAAGCCCCAAACTCTGGCCTCTCCCACAAGCTTGGTTGGTTATTTCTTACAAAACTCCTCCCAGCTCTTTGAACTACCCTAGGAAGGATCCTTAGCCACTTATTTTGTATGCTTCCTTGTTACATGTTTTTTCCAGCTGTTTGGAAGTAGTGATACTGTCTTATTTTGTCAGCAAGCCTGCACATGTATGTGTTTAATTATTTTAACTGCATTGCTCTGCATCTGGCTTTGAGTTAAGCCACTTCTCAATTTTAGCCTAGGCCTACCAGCCTAGCATGCAGCTGACTTGATACTAAACTCCAAAGGCTCCAGGCTGTGAATGAAGAATGAAACAGGTAATGGCAGAACCTCTGCTTTGGTTCTGGCCTCCCATCAAATGGAATGATATAAAAGAGAGTGAAAATGGGGGCCCCCAGTGGATGCAGCACTTGCCTGACCTTCATTTCTGGCAAGTTCCTGGCTTCCCTTCCCCACCTTGACATTTCTCCTTGCAATACTCCCTGTGCAGTGAGATCTCCTACACTAGGGGATGCTCCCTGTAGGTACAGTAGGGTGGCTCAAAACAGCTGGGAAGCAATCGTCAGCCAAATCTGCCCTCCTTACAGCTGAAGAAACCCAGGGCCACAGTGATAAAGGCACACATCTCCCGGTATGACAATGGCAGGGCTGGGACCAGGATCCAGGCCTCCTGATTTCTGGTCTGTGTTGGAACCAGTCGGGGCACATTGAGAATCAAAGGCCTTGATTAGATCATACAGTAGGTCTGGGGAGAGGCAGCGATTCTGAGTCCCTGGAATCTGGATTCATTCATTTGTCCATTTACTCTTCATTTATTCATTCATTCTAGAACTCTTGAACTGCTGAGAGGTAGTCTTTTACTTTTGTTTGTATATCCTGCAGTGATGCTTAAAGTTCAGTTCTTTGCACCATCAGCAGATATAAAATCACATGTAAGTAGCATCATAGTATGGCTGAAAGTCACCAGAGTAGGAGACAGATAGCCCTGGGTTCTAGGCCTGGCTCCACACAGCATGTCTGCATCATCTTAAGCAAGTTATTTATTGTCCACTTGTCTATGCATTTAAAAATGGGGAGTGGACCCCTAACTGAAGCCCTTCCCGTGGATCTATGTTGTTGATATTGATGCTGAATTATTTCACATTCATTGGGCATTTACTGGCAGACAATGGTCAGAAAGAAATATTTCTCATTTGTGTGAAATTCACCTCGAATTTGTTAACTCATGAGTTCATTGCTACAAGCCTTGGACACCCAGATGTGAGGGATGGATGTAGGAGTTCTCATGCTACTCCAGACTGAAACAGACACAGGCTGAGCACCTCCTGGGGGAGAGGACCACATTGGCCCTGGGGACTCCCAATCACCTTGAGAAGGAACCCTGAAAAGGCAAACCTCCCTCCAGGGTTCTAAGGGCACTTCTCTTCTTTCGTTCTTCCGTATACCAGCTATTTCACCTTGGGCATATGCTTAAATTCTCTGCATTTTAGGCTCCTCATCTATAAAATAGGTAAAATAAAATAAAATAAAATAATGCCTATTTCATAAGGTTGCTGTGAAGATGATTTTTTTTTTTTTTTTTTTTTTTTTACAGAAATTAGTACCAGGGCAAAGTAGCCATTCCACTGAGGGAAAGGTCTGACTCTGCAAGTTCCCACACAGGTCAGGGAACCAAAAAAATGTACCGCTGCCTCTTGGAGCGTATTCCCTTCCAGGTGCTTCACTTTTTCATTGACATTGAATATGAGGCTGCACCACAAAAGAAAGATTTGAGACCTGTGAGAGGAACTGAACGAGTTTTCCCTTAGCGGTAATGGGTTGAGATGACACGGTTTTGTTGCCTCGTGACTAGATGGAGGTAATCCACACGTTTGAACACAGAGCAGGGATTAGCCACAGGTGAGGGTCCCAGAAGGAGAGGCTTACAGCACAGTCTCCCTCATCTTTCCCACAGCAACCTCCAGCTTTGGCCTGCCCTGTCCCCAGTAGGACCTCAGACCCTCTGATCTGGGGCTACCAGAATCTTGCCACTTGTTTGGTTTTCCAGAACCTTCTGAAAATGCTAGGCCTGCTGAGAAATGGGGACCAGATGGGGAGGGGTGTGGTTGGCCACACTGGGTTGGGAGGAAAGGGATGGTGGAGGTGATTGGGCTCAGTGTTAGGCTGGGATCAAAGTCTCCGGGTTACTTTCTCTGTTCTAGTGCAGACTTGGTGAATTTTATAGTGTACATCTTTACGGCCATTACATGTAGTTAAAGAAAACTTACCTGTGCAATGGAAAGAAGAATATTGACCATGATGCTTCTTCAAGATTTCAGTGAGCAACCAAAACAAAACAAGACAACAACAAAACACAAACCCATGACTTTAAACATTTTTTATTCTGAAATGATTTTAGGTTTACAAAAGAGTTGCAAAGATAGTACAGAGTTCTAGCATATTCTTTACCTACCTTCTTCTAATACTAACATCTTATATAGCCACGGTACATTTATCAAAACTCACCTTGGGAGAATATTATTGACCAAATGACAGATTTTATTTGGATGTCTCTAGCAGTCTCTGAGATTTTTAACCCTGCCTCTTAATCTCAGTGGTCACCTTCCAACTCGAGTCCTCCCTCACTGCACTTGCCTTGTAATCCCAAGAGGACCTCAGTACTTCCATTCCTTCTCTTTCCTGACTGCACACACTGGAAATTCAACCCTAAGTCAGGGCCCTAGACTCCTCCTCTGATCTTGCTTTACCATCCTGGAGCAATCTCAAAACTGAACATGGGTACCATCCAATAGGACCTTCAGGTCCAGCCAGCCCCTCAGCCTGATGTGCTCTTCAAAGTCTCTACCTGTGCTAGATGAACTTCTTCTGCCATTCTCCTCAGCGATGCTGAAGAGCTCTCTGTCCCCCCCAAGCACCCTACTCACTCCTCACTCCTCAACTTTAAAGATACAGATTTTCATAGAGAAAAACATTAAGATCATCACGTTAGGTGAGATTGTCTTTATCCGTTTAAACTTTATCTAAAATCTCTTCACAACCATAGCCATCTTAACCTCCGTTCTTGCAGTACTTAATGATGAGGTCTCCATCTTTTCATTCACAATGCCTGTGGCTCCCCATGCCAGTAACTTGTTCCCTCTAGCCTCCTTAACAAACCTGACTGTATCAGTCCCCCTCTTTGTGTTCCATACAGGTTGAGCATCCCTAATCTGCAAATCCAAAATAAAAAATGCTGCAGAATCGAAAACATTTTGAGTGCTGACATATGCCACAAGTGGAAAATTCCACACATAAGTACTTAATACAAACCTTATTTCATGAACAGAATTATTTAAACTATTGTATAAAATTACCTTCAGGTTTTGTGCATAAGGTGTATATGTAACATAAATAAATTTCATGTTTAGACTTGGTCTAAGCTCTAACTGGTATATCTCCAAGATATCTCATTATGTATTTGCAAATATTCCAAAATCTGAGAAAAAATATGAAATCTGAAACACTTCTGGTCCCAAGTATTTAGAAAGAGAGATACTCAGGCTGTAACTAAACTCCTTCTCTAATTATAGATTCCCCTTAGTCAAGTCTGAAACTTGCTTAATTCTTTCCAATTCCAAAAACAAAAATAAAACATGACTTCTTTTTACCTTTCGTACCCCTTTATCTACACATCGTTCTCCTCTTCTCTCACAAGCTTCTTGAAATATCAATGTACATTTTCCCATTTTAATTTCACATTAGCCCAAGTTTGAGAGGTTTTTCCCCCAGACTTTTATTTGCCATTTTTTTCTTTGTTATGTTTTAGAGATAGGAAAGAATATGGAAGAGTAAAGAAAAATGACTTTTATTCTACCTGCTCCTGTAAAAAAAAGTATGATACCTGATTTAAAATATCCTTAAGTTCTATTCAAATGTTTTGAAAATCAAAGTTTGTAAAATAGACACAATCCTTTCTTTC
>NW_012105453.1:593327-599222 GCF_000951045.1 Mandrillus leucophaeus
GCTAATTTTTTTGTATTTTTTAGTAGAGACGGGGTTTCACCGTAGTAGCCAGGATGGTCTCGAGCTCCTGGCCTCGTGATCTGCCCGCCTGGGCCTCCCAAAGTGCTGGGATTACAGCCGTGAGTCACCGTGCCTGGCTGACACAATTCTTTCAAACTCTACTGTCTGTATCAATATCAGAGTGTAATATCAGAGTGTATCGGTTTCCTAGGGCTGCCCTAACAAATCACCACAAACTTGGCGGTCTAAAACAACTGAAATGTATTATTTCACAGCCCTGCTGTGCAGAAGTCCAAAATCAAGGTGTCTGCAGGGCGGCATTCATACTGGGTACTGAGGGTCAAATCTATTCCTTGCCTTTTCCAACTTCTGCCTGCTGTGAGCATTCATCGTGGTGGCATCACTTCAATTTCTTGCCTCTACCTTCACAGGTCATTCCCTTCCATGTCTTCTCTTATTCTGCTTTTTTTTTTTTTTTTTTTTTGAGACAGAGTCTGACTCTGTCACCCAGAGAAATCAATGCCTGGCTTCAAAGTTTCAAAGGACAAGCTGACTCTGTTGTTAGGAGCTAAGGCAGCTGGTGACTTTAAGTTGAAGCCAATCATTTGTCATTCTGAAAATTTTAAGGCCGTTAAGAACCATGTTAAATCTACCCTGCCTGTGCTCTCCAAATAGAACAGTAAAGCCTGGATGACAGCACATCTGATTACAGCAAGGTTTACTGAATATTTTAGGCTCACTATTGAGACCTACTGCTTAGAAAAAAAGATTCAAAATATTACTGCTCAGTGACAGTGCACCTAGTCACCCAAGAGCTCTAATGGAGACTTACAAAGAGATTAACATTGTTTTTATGCCTATTATCACAACATCCATTCTGAAGCCCATAGATCAAGAAGTAATTTTGATTACAAGTCTTATTATTTAAGAAATACATTTCAGAGGACTGTAGCTATGGCTGTATTGTGGCTATAGCTGCCACAGATAGTGATTTCTCTGATGGATTTGAGCAAAGTAAATAGAAAGCCTTCCAGAAATAATTCACTATTCTAGACACCATTCAGAACATCTGTGATTCACAAGAGGAGGTGAAAATATTAACATTAACGGGAGTTTGGAAGAAGTTGGTTCCAGCCCTCCTGGGTGACTTTGAGGAATTCAAAACTTCAGTGGAGGAAGTAACTGCAGATGTGGTGGAAATGGTAAGAGAACTAGAGTTAGAAGTGGAGCCTGGCTGGACACGGTGGCTCACACCTGCAATCTCAATGCTTTGGGAGGCTGAGGTGGGAGGATTTTTGAGGCCCAGAGTTTGAAACCAGTCTAGGCAACATAGCAAAACCCTGTGTCTACAAAATAATATAAAATAAAAATTAGCCAAGCATGTTGCTGTGCACCTGTAGTACCAGTTACTTGGGAGGCTGAGGCAGAAGGATTATTTGAGTTCAGGAGTTTATGACTGCAGTGAGCTATGATCCCACCACAGTGACACTGCTCCAGCCTGGGTGATGCAGCGAGACCCTGTTTCTTTAAAAAAAAAAAAAAAAAGCGGGGGGGATGGGGTCTGAAGATGTGACTGAATTGCTGCAATCTCATGATAAAACCTGAACAGAGGAGGAGTTGCTTCCTCTGGATGAGCAAAGAAAGTGCTTTCTTGACATGGACTCTGCTCCTGGTGAAGATGCTAGGAATGTTGAAATAACAACAAATAACTTAGAATATTACATAAAATTAGTTGATAAGGCAATGCCAGAATTTGAGAGGATTAAGTCCAATTTTGAAGGAAGTTCTGCTGTGGGAGAAATGTTATCAAATAGTATTGCATGCTGCAAAGAAATCTTTTGTGAAAGGGAGAGTCCATCAATGAGGCAGCCTTCATTGTTGTGTTATTTTAAGAAGTTGCCACAACCACCTCAGCCTTTAGCAACCACCACACCGATCAATCAGCAGCTGTCAACATCAAGGCAAGACCCTCCACCAGCAAAAAGACTATGGCTCACTGAAGGCTCAGATGATCATTAGCATTTTTTAGCAATGAAGTATTTTTAAGTTAAGGTATATTCATCATTTTGTAGACACATGCTATTACACACCTAATAGACCACAATATAGTGTAAAATAACTTTTATATGCACTAGGAAATCTAAAAATCATGTGACTCACTTTATCATGATACTCCCTTTATTGTAGTGGTCAGGAACCAAACTGGACATATCTCCAAGCTATGCCTGTATAAGCATTAAATGTGAATTGTTTTTCAAACATTATTTGAATTCAAAGGATTAAGAGCTCAAATTGAGAGAAGAAGCTGTGTATTTAGAAGTACTCCGTATGCCAAGATTCTAAGCTGTGCTGTATTGATTTCCTATTTTGGCAAACTTTTCCTGTTGATTATGGATATTTGCTATCGTATGGCTCCTCTGTATCCATTTCCTCTACTTTCTGCCATTTGGTAACAGCACTGGGAATTTCTTCTCTTAGTCACTAAGTTTTTGTGATCCTGCAACATATATGAAGCAGGCCTTCCTTAGCCAAAGTGATTGGTTCAGGGATGAACACATGACCCAATCTCAGCGAATGAGATTTTTTCCAGGATTTCTGAGAGAGGCAGGGAAACTTCTCCTCCAGATTTGAACCTGAGAAGATGTGAGGTTGAAATCAACACAATAAGGGGTAGAACAAAGCCTGCCAACATCATTTGAGCCTTTATGATAAGTCACTTTTGAAGCACACACTTTTGTTACATAAGCCCACAAATTCCCTTTTGTTGCTTAAGCAAATTGACATTGGATTTTCTGTTACTTGCAATCAAAAGAGTCCTACTTGATACACCAGTCTTTCCAAATACAACAAATGTATACTAAACATTTCAGGTATTTTAAGAATAATTTTGTACAATTAAGTGGTTTTTGGTATATTCACAGAGTTGTGCACTAATTCTGGTACATTTTCGTCATCACAAAATGAATCCCTATACTCAATAACATTCACTCCCCACTCTGCTCTGCCCCCTAGATCCTGATGACCAGTAATCCACTTTCTGTCTCCATGGACTTGCCTATCCTAGACAATTCATATAAATAGAATCAACTAATGTGTGGCCTTTTTTGTCTGACTTCTTTCACCTAGCATAACACCTTCAAGTTTCCTCTATGTATCAAGTACCAGTACTTTATTCCCGTTATTGCTGAAAAATATTTTATTGTGTGGAGAGAGTACATTTTGTTTATCCATTCTTCAGTTGGTGGACACTGAAGTTATTTCCACTTTTCAGCTATTATGAATAATGCTGTTATGAATATTTGTATACAAGTTTTTGTGTGGACATATGTTTTCGTTTCTGTTAGGTATATATGTAGAAGAGGAATTTCTAAATCATATGGTAATGCTATGTATAACCTTTGAAAGAACTGCCAAACACATTTTAAAACTGGCTGTACCATTTTACAATCACTCCAGAAATATATGAGTCTTCTAGTTTTTCTACATCCTCACCAAACGTTGGTTATTGTATCTCTTTTTGATTAAAGTCATCCTGGAGCATGTGAACTGATGTCTCATCACGGCTGTGACTTGCATTTCCTTAATGAATAAGGATGTTGACTACCTTTACATGTTCATTTTGACCACTTTATATGTCTTTTGGAGAAATGACTATTTAAATCGTTTGCCCATTAAAAAACACGATTATTTATCATTTTGTTTTTGATTTGCAAGAGTTCTTCATACATTCTGAATACAAGTCTATTAGCAGACGTATAATTGGCAAATATTTTCTCTCGATCTGTGAGCTGCCCTTTCACTTTTTTGGTGATGTCCCTTGAAGTACAAAAGTTTTAAATTTGATGAAGACCAATTTATCTCTTTTTTTTTTCCTTTTTGCTTGTGCTTTTGGTGTCATATCTAAGAAACCATTCAAGGCCCAATCCCGGGTCATAAAGATGTACTCATTCGTTTTCTTCCAAGATTCCAAGAGTTTTAATGTCTTAGCTCTTACATTTATAATTATGGTCTGCTTTGAATATGGTACAAGCAAGGGGTTCAAGTTCATTATTTTGCATGTTGATATCTAGTTATTCCAGCCTCATTTTTTGAAAAGACTATTATTTCCCCATTGAATTGTCTTGGCACTTTTATTGAAGATTGATTGATCATAGGTTGATCATAAACAGGTTTATTTCTGGGCTCTCAATTCTATTCCATTGATGCTGATACTACACCATCTCTGTCTCTTATACACATCTAGATGTGTATAAGAGACAGGGGCAACAGTGCTAGACTGCGTCTCTAAAAACAAAAAACAAAAAACAAAAAACAAAAAACAAAAAACTAGGTTATGCAAGTTCACCAACTTTGTTCTTTTAAAATTATTTCAGCTATTCAAGTTTCCCTCCTTTTTTATAGGAATTTTAGAATCAGCTTGTCAATTTCTGCAAAAAAAAAAAAACGACAAAAGGCAGATGGCATTTTGATTTGATTGTGTTGAATCTATAGGTCAAGTTGGGGAATACTGCTATTTTAACAACGTTAAATTTTCTGATCCATGAATATGGGTCATGTCCTTCCATTTATTTGGGTTTTTGAAAATTTATTTCAACAGTTTTATATTTTTCATTGAACAAGTCTTGCTCATGTTTTGTTAAACACATTTCTTATTATTTTATCCTTTTTGATGCTATTATAAATAGAATTGTTTTCTTAATTTTATTTGTGATTGTTCATTGCTAATGTGTAGAAATCCAATTGATTTTTGTATACTGATCTTGTATTCTGAAACCTTGCCGAACTCAGTAGTTATCAGTTTCTTATTATCATAGTTATCATATCAGTAGATATCATATCATACCATATCAGTCTTGTTATACTTATCATATCAGTAGTTATCATAGTTTCCTTGGGCTTTTTCAGTATTCAAGATCATGTGATCTGAAATAGAGATAATTTTACTTTTTCCAATATGAATGTATTATATTTATTTTTCTTGCCTAACTTCTCTGACCAGACCCTCTGATACTATGTCGAAAGTAAACGGTGAAAATGGGAATCTTCTTTTGGTATCTGATCTCAGGGAAAATATTTCATGTTTTACCATTAAATATAATGGTAGCTCTGGAATTTTGTATCTGCTTTTTATTTGATTAAGGAAGTTCCCTTTTAGTCTTAACTTGTTACATGTTTTATTATGAAAGTGTTGAATTTTGCAAAATGCTTTTTATTAGCCTTTTGATGTAATCATGTGGTTTTTGTCCTTCAACCTGTTAATAGGATTTATTATACTGATTGATTTTCATATATTAAATCAACCTTGCATTCCCGGGATAAATCCTATTTAGTTATGATGCATAATCCTTTTAATACATTATGTGTTCTTTTTTTTTAAGCATTGTATTGAGGATTCTTTTTATTTATATTTATAAAGAAAATTGATCTTTACTTTCTTTTGTGATATCTTTGTCTGGATTTGGTATCAGGACAATATTAGCTGTGCATCATGAGTCAGGAAGCATTTCCTCATTCTCTCCATTTTTATTTTATTTTATTTTTTGAGTGTGTGAAGGGTTGATGTTAATTTATCTTTACGTGTTCAATAGAATTCACCAGTAAAGCCATTAAGTCTGGGTTT
This sequence comes from Mandrillus leucophaeus, assembly GCF_000951045.1. Taxonomy (NCBI): domain Eukaryota; kingdom Metazoa; phylum Chordata; class Mammalia; order Primates; family Cercopithecidae; genus Mandrillus; species Mandrillus leucophaeus. The sequence continues at coordinate 598,948 of NW_012105453.1, forward strand.
TTTATGGGAAGTCTCAAAATAATTAATTCTAGCTCTTTCCTTGTTATAGGTCTATTTAGATTTTCTGTTTTCTTTTGAGTCAGTTTTGGTAGTTTGTGTTTTTCTAGAAATGTCCATTTTTTCTAGGTTATCTTATTTTTTGGCATACTACTGATAGTAGTATAATACTATTTATTTCTGTTAGTTTGGAAGTGACTCTTTATCTTTATCTTTCATTACTGATTTTTGTAATTGAGTGATCTCTTTACCCTGTCCCTTATCTACCTTTTTTCCCT
>NW_012105453.1:599762-601481 GCF_000951045.1 Mandrillus leucophaeus
GAAGTTTAGCTAGCTAAAGATTTGTCAATTTTTTAAATATTTTCAAAGAAACGACTTTAAGTTTTGTTTATTTTCTCTATTATTATTTTTATTTAATGGATTTGTCCTCAAATTTCTATTATTTCCTTCCTTCTGCTCATTTTATGTTTCATTTACTCTTCTTTTTCTAGGTTTTCAAGGTAAAAGGTTAGGATGTTGATTTGAGATCTTTCTTCTCTATTGCTTTAGCTACATTCTGTAAATTTTGTTATGTTTTGTATCTGTTTTCAGTCAGCTTATTTCCCTTGCATTTTTTTCTCTGACCCTATATTAGTTTTCCAGGGCTACCACAACAAAATACCACATATTGTGTGGCGTGAATAGCAGAATTTTATTTTCTCACAGTTCTGGAGGCTACAAGCTCAAGGTTAAGGTGCTCTCAAGGTTGATTTCTGGTGAGAGGATGTCTTCCTGGCTTGCAGACATGGTCTTCGCTCTGTATTCATGTGGAGAGAGAGGATTTCTGGTGTCTCTCCCTCTTTTATGAATATGCCAGTCCTATCAGATTAAGGTCCCACCTTTATAACCTCAATTAACTTTAATTGTCTCCTGAAAAATTCTTTTTCCAAATACAGTTACTTTGGGTGTTAGAGGTATAACACATACAATTTTGAGAACAGAATTGAGTCCATAAAAGACTTACTGGCTATTTTAAATGTGTTATTTTATTTCCATATATTTGTGACTTTCTTTTCTTTTTTTTTCCTTTTCCTTATTTTTCTGAACACTTTTAAATTTACTGAGGCTTGTTTTATGGCCTAATAAATGTTTTATCCTGCAGAATGTTCTATATGCACTTGGGAAGAATGTGTATTATGCTGTTGTTAGGTGAAGTGTTTTATAGATGAACTGGTTTATACTATCGTTGAAGTGTTATATTTTCTTAACTGTCTTCTGCCTAGCTCTTCAATCTATTATTGAAAGTGGAGTATTGAACTCTACCAATTAACATTGCATTGTCAATTTCTCTCTTCATTTCTGACATATTTTGCTTCATGTATTTTGGGCTTTGTTGTTAGGCGTACATATACTTATAATTGCTATTTCTTCCTGCTTAGTTAACCTTTATTATTATTATTATAAGATATCTTTCATTGTCTCTAGTAGCAACTTTTGTCTTAAATTCTATTTTCGTAATATCAGTATAGCTACTCCAGTTTTCTTTTGGTCACTGATTGCCTGGTATATCATTTCTACGTGTTTACTCTCAACCTATTTGTGTCTTTGAATTTGAAGTGTGTACCGGTAGGCAGCATATAGTTAGATGATTTTTTAAACATGCGTTTTGTCAGCTTCTTTCTTTTTATTGAAGTATTTAGTTTATTTACATTAAATCTAACTACTATTAAGGTAGGATTTGTATCTGTCAGTTTGCTATTTGTATTTTGCGTTTCTTTTGTCCTTTTGTTTCTTCATTCCTCCATCATTCCCTTTTTTGTGTTAAATAGATATTTTCTAATGTGCAATTTTAATTCCTTTGTTGTTTCTTTTAGTATTTATTTTTGAGTTATTTTCTTGGATGCTCTGTGGATTAGAATTAACATCTTTGGTTATAAAAATCTAGAACATCATCTTAATTTTAATAGCATACAAAAATGAGTCTCCTGTATAGTTACAACCTCCCCCTTATGCTGTTGTTGTCATAATGACATCTTTGTGTACTTTTTTTTTTTTTTTTTT
>NW_012105453.1:602221-625638 GCF_000951045.1 Mandrillus leucophaeus
ACCTCGCCCGGCTAGTTTTTTGTATTTTTTTAGTAGAGACGGGGTTTCATCGTGTTAGCCAGGATGGTCTCGATCTCCTGACCTCGTGATCCGCCTGTCTCGGCCTCCCAAAGTGCTGGAATTACAGGCTTGAGCCACCGCGCCCGGCCTGGATCTCTTTAATTTTATCTTCCTTGAATTTTGTTGAGAATTCCAGGTATATAGATTAATTTTTCATCGAATTGAGAAAACTTTGACCATTACACTCCTTTCTTCCCCTCATCTCCTTCTGCCACTCTTACTATGTGTATGTTGATGGTGTCCCTCAGGTCTTTGAGGCTCTGTCAATTTCAAGTTCAACGATTCTTCCTTCTGCCAGATCAAACTGCTGTTTAGTTTCTTTATTAATTTTTAAATTTCACTGTCTTTTCAACTCCAAAATCTCTATTGTCTGTGTGTGCCTGTGTACGTGTGTGTGTATTTAAAAATATTTTCTATCTCTTTATTGGTATTCTCTATTTGGTAAGACACTGTTCTCATACTTTGCTTTAGTTTTTTAGAATGGTTTCCTTTAGTTCTTTAAACACTCTTACAGTAGCTGATTTAAAGTATATTTCTAGTGGTCACCAATCGCAGCTCCCTCAGACACAAGTTCTGTTGAATGCCTTTTCTCTGCATGTGGGTGATACTTTCCAATTTCTTTGCATGTCTATAATTTTTGTTGAAAACTGAAAATTTCAAATAACAGAGTGTGATAACTTTGGAAATCAGGTTCCCCTCCTGTCTAAATTATGTTATTCTTTCTGTTTTTTTCCTTTGCTGAGTGTTTCTCTTGCACTGTTTCTGTAAATTCTGTATCTTTGTTTTATGTGGCTGTTGAAGTTTCTATTGGTTAGTTTAGTGGTCAGTTGGTAATTAGACAAAGTAATCCTTAAATGCCTTTCATCAGCTTTCATTGTGTGTTGGGGGATGGATTTTGTACTTTGGTAGTTCATTACTCTGCTTTAGCCTTCACCTCCTGCTTGTAGAGAGCCACAGTGTCAGCCAGAAATGAGAAATTAGGGCCTTTTCAAGTCCTTTCTTGGCATATGCACAATTCTGCACATGAGTGTGGCATTCAATTCTAGAACTAATCAGACCTTTTCAATGTCTTCTGTGGTATCTAATTCCCCAGTATTTCCTTTGAAGCTTTTTTTGTAAACCTCTTTGCCTTATCTTATAACAGCTCTAATGTTAGAAAATTGTCATTGATTTTTTTTTTTTTTTTCCAAAAATCACTCTGGGGATAGGGTGTTAGTCCTGAGGGTGTTAGTCTCTGGGGATAGTCCTGAGTCAGGTAAAGTAAAAATAAGACCTGTTAATGGGGCTTTTCCAGGAAACTGCCAGACAGATCAAATAGTGACAGTTGTCTAGGTATGGGGCTTTGGGGGTAGCTCCAAGCCCATTATACCCTTTTTTTTTTTTTTTTTTTTTTTTTTTTTCAGCAGCAGCTGCTAGGCTGCTGGTCTTCATAGACACTGTGGCTGGGAAGCTGTTGGTTTTCAAGACTACCACAATGCTAGGGAGAGGGGATGAAAACAGGGCAGACTTAAACACCATCAGTTTCACTGTTGATACCAAGATTTAGCCATTTTCCTGAATAAATACTCCTTGGGTTGTTGCAAGCCTTTGGTTAATTTCCAGAGTTTAAAAAATTGATTTTCATCCTTTTGAAAGTGTTCTCTTTCCTTTTATGGAGGAGCAGATTTTCAGAGGTCCTTACTCCACCATTCTAGAAGTGTTTTCTAAACTCACCTATTCTTCCTTGCAAAGGATCATGATGGGTGTTGTTATTTTCCAATTTACTTATGTACAGAAGCTGGTAAATGTAACCCTTTTCAGATCAATTCCTGCCCCCTTTCCATCTGACTCTGACATAATGGCAAACCATCTTCTTTGCTTTCTTCTCCCCGCCATGTTGGGACACTCTATTTTTCACTTAAATGTTCCTGAGAACTGAAGGTCCATCTTGACTTAACTGATTTATTCTTTCTTAAACCAATAGTCCTTGGATGGAGACATGCAATTCCCAGCTAGCATTCTGCACAGTCATTGCTACCATTCTAATACCCAGGTAATGTGACAAGAGTGTCGTCTTTGTTTCAAAATTTTCTGCATTAATATGGGTAATAAGAATAAAAAAGAAAACTAAATTTCCATAGCAACTTAATTCTAGGTAGTGGCATCCTGTTGCTTACCAGTCTCTAGCCTCTTGATCAAGTTACACTCTTAGCTTTAGATTGTTTATAGCATATTATAATAATTATAAAAATAAACTCTCATTTGTAGTGAAGAGCAAATAACAAAGAATGTGGAAAGATTTATAATTAAGTGCTGCAAAAACTTTTATAATTCAGCATGAAACTGATTGATAACCACTTTATTTTATGTGCTTGGAACTGTTAGAGCCCAAGATTATTCAATAATTTGTCCAACACCTAGTAGGAATGAGTGACAAACCAGGAATATTAGAAAGCAACTTCTGTGCTTTTTACAGTGAAAGCGTGTTCCTCCTTAAATTTCACTCTCCAGTTACCTAATTTGCCTTACCCCAGTCTCATCCCTGTTGATCATTTTATCCTCCCCCATCTCTTCCCCAAATACTGACATTTTTGTTTGTTTGTTTTTTACAAGTGTGGGTGGTGGAGGCCAGATACAGATAATCTAGGCAATTTAGTGGCTGTAGATTGCAATATGCCCGAACACACTCAGGGCAGAGATTACCAGCCCTCTTATCAGTCCCTCGCACACTGTCTCCCTGGCACTGGCTGCTGTGGTCAGATGAGGATGTGGAGTGCTCGGGGGAGAAGTTCTGCTGGGGAGGGATTCGCTTACTAGAGCAGGATCCCTGTGTCAAAGGAGCTCCTTCCGGGAATTCAGCCCCATGGAACCACAGGTATGTGCAAACAGCGAAAAAAGAAATCAGTGAATGTCTGATCTGTGCCTGGGCTTGTGGAAAAGGATTGCATTTCCTTTCTTTTGGTCTATTCATAGATTCGCAGACCACTAATTCCTTTAATCAATAGCAAAGATTTGTACCAGGTGTTTCAGAAATGCCAACATTTGCTTGTCAGGTTAATGCCATTTAATCCTCTCTCTAGCCAAGACTGCTCAGGGACTCTAAGCAGAACTTACTTGGGGGCTGGCTGCTCTAGAGCAGTCAGAATTGTGCGACGAGGTATTGAGGAAGGCAGCGGCAACTTCCGTTTCACTAGTTCTTACTTACTTGTACAGCACTTCCCAGTTTACAAAGCACTATCACATTTATATTCTAGCAGGTAGGCAGGCAGGGCAGAGGTTACCACATTTCAGACTCTAAGAGAAATTCTGCAAATTAAGATATGCATGGCACTGATTGCAAGACACATCCTGACTTTGGTGACATGCAAATGTGATGATATAAATGTGTGTGTGTGTGTGTGTGTGTGTGTGTGTGTGTCTGTGTGTACCTTGGAACCAATGAAATTTAGTTTCATGCATATTTAGTGGGCAGAAAAAAAAAAACAAAAAACTCCTCACGGTCCAGATAAGTGCCAAAACCAAGTTCTTACTTCACTGGTTCCTAGTCTTCTGGTTCCTAGCTCAGTGCAATTCTTAATACAAAATTTGTAGCACAGTACTTAAGAAAACTTAGACAAATTATATACCTACTCTGGTCTTTGCTTCTTTTATTTTTAAAATTAGGATATGAATATTTGGCTTTACTGCCTTAGAGGATTATTCTGATGTTCAAATGAGAAAATGCATGGATCTCTTATTTTTTTATTAGTGAAGAATTTACTGAGTGTCTCTTATGTGACAAGCACTGTGCCAAGCTTGAACAGTTGAATGGAGTAGCATATGACCCCTGCCTTTATGAGGTTGCAAATATAGCACTTGGTGATGTTCAGAGGACTATACGATTATGAGGCATTGTTGTTAATATTGTTATTGTGAGAGATGCTGACAGCAAAACCCTTGAATGGAAGAGCTTAATGGGGCTGACGATGAGGGAGTAGAGGGTGGTGTCCCACCTTTGCCCAAGTTGAACCTCTAAATAGGGTGGCTGGAACTTTCCCAGGCCTAATAGAAACACCTAAGCTTTTAAAATCGGAATTTGGTCCCCAATCTACCTCCCTAGTCCTTTCACGCTGTGTGACTGCCTTTTCCTCTTCCAGCCCCTTGAACTTGCCATGAGCGTTCTCATCTGTGTGTTTTATTCCCATCTTTTCATCTTCTTGACTCTATTTGGCAAAATCCTGCAGATCCTTAAGCCCCAGGTTTTCTGAATATTCTTCTAATCATCTCAGACCACAGTGATTTTCTTCCCCTCAATTCCTGCAGCATGCTCTTGAAGCCCTAGTCATTTAGCATTTATTATTTTCCACTTTCACTGAACATAATGAGGTACATGCCTTGTCTTCCTATCTGGGGAAAGGGCCCTATTCTACTCATCTCTCCTTCAGGGTCTAATATTCATATATTGATTAATTTATTGTTATTGAGCCTTCCCTCATTTTAAGCTACCTCACCATCCTCACCCGTGAACTATGTCTTGCATAAGACTGAAAAATGATCCTTTCTTGGTGGAGGTATCCAAAAATATTATGAACACCCCAGGCGTTATATAGGTCGATACATACAAAGGAGCCACCAGTCAGCCAGGTAACTGTTCTGACAACCTATCCTAGGGTTAGTAAGTCCTGATGACTCATCATAGAAAAGTAAAGGCCCAGGTGAATTCAAATCCATCTAGTCTTTATTGAGGGCTACTATGTGCCTAATGCTAGCTTTCAATTTATTTGTAGAGATGAGATTAAAAGCTATTATTAAGTGCAAAAACCAAACCTTTGAGGCTCAACTGTGTATATGGAAAAGAGCATTCAGGAAGGGCTGGATGAGTCAGAGAAGGTTGAACGTTTCAGAGAAGAGGTAGTAATTCCACATAACCCTGAAGGATAGATAGGGTTCCTAGACATGAGGCACATTCAAAATTTGGGCACAAATGAACAAAGTCATGGCAGTGGGAATGATCTAGGACTTGGATTCCAGGTCTATTTACTGGACAGATCAGGTTCTACTAAAAAGAAAAAAAGTGTTTGCAGGAGTGAAATATTTTAAATAGCAGAGGCGTGTTTTGGGGAGTTAGAAGTGAGAAAGAGGAATTCAGACATGATGCTCTAAGGGACAGATGCTCTTGTAAAAAGAGCAAAAAGGTAGCATGGTGGAAGGAAGGTGCTAAGAAGTTGATATGGGTTGGTTTGAAGGGAAAGCGAAGAGATCATTGCAGGCAGAAAAGCCATGGAGAAGGCTGAGCTAGGGAGGAAAGTGCTCAATTAAAGATGAAAGCCACGTCTCTGCACTTGAGGCACTCAGCCTCCAGCCTACTCAAACATATTCTACATGGCCGAGTGCAGTGGCTCATGCCTGTAATCCCAGCACTTTGGGAGGCTGAGGAGGGAGGATTGCTTGAGCCCAGTGGTTTGAGACCAACCTGGGCAATATAGAGAGACCCTGATTTCTACAAAAACTTAAAAAATATGAAATAATTAGTTGGGCATGGTGGTATGCCCCTGTAGTCCCAGCTACTCAAAATGCTGAGGCAGGAGGGTTACTTGAGCCCAGGACATTGAGGTTGCAGTGAGCTATATTGCAACACTGCATCCAGCGTGGGTGACAGAGTGAGACGTTGACTCTAAAAATTTTTTTAAAATATGTATATATTCCACCTTTGTTAAGCAGATTTAATTATTTAAAATATTAGGGAAATTAGATATACAGCTTTTCTCAAGGTCCTGCCTTTTTCATTCACGATCCCAAAGGTTGGAGAGTTCTTCCTTTGATTTAACTTTAATTCTTCTCGTGGCCATTTACATGTTTCCTTTCTCTGTACCCAGCTGTGAGAGGAAAGTAGATTTCATAAAGTAATCAGAATGGTACTACTGGAAGCGAACTTTGAAACCATTAAATTTCACCTTCATATTTTAAAGATTAGGAAATAGGGAAGAAAGTCAAACAGCTAGTCTGGGACTGGGAGCTCCTACACCATCCACTGTGTTCCTCCAATCCCTTGTTCAGTAAGAACCGGCCCCAACCTGCTGCTATTCACACTCCCATGACCTCCAAAGAGAAAAGCTTTACCAGTCCTCTCTGGGAGCAGTTCAAATGCAAAATTCCCTGAATGGTTTGTCCTGGGGCAAAAGAGCCTTTATCTTTAAAGGGATGTATTGATTAGATTTACCATTACTGATATACCATTGATGATTTATGACCTTCTATTTGTTTCCAAATATTTTATTCTCAGTGCACAAGGGCACATGCACCTGAGAATCTGACTTCATATTCCTTTTGGCCTTTGATATGATCCATGAACTGAGTAGATGCCATCCCAGCTCCCTACAGGAGCAAATGCAGGCACAGCCTTTCGTGGCCTTGATGGATGCACGTCTTTACTCATGGCTCTAGGCAATCTTTCTTCCGTCTCTTCAGCTCCAAAGCTGTCCTTCTTCGGCCTGACTGCCTGGAATGCATGTGTCTGAGCCTTGGATTCTATCCACTTCTCTAATATGTTAACTGCAGGCAAAACCACAAGGAAGTATTTCCTACAGTAAACCCACTTCAAACACACATGCCTAGCTAATGTTCACCAGGACTGGGGTTGGGAGGAATGTAAGACCTGATCAGAACTCACATGCCATGGATTATTTTTCTCTGCTTGTACATAGGATACTGGTAGGGGAGATAACTCTTTTTATCTCAAGACAGTTTGCTGTGATCAAGTTATTTTTTGGTTCACCCAACTTTTTTCCTTCTTTCCATTTTGGCACCCAGTGCTCCGTGTTGGTCAGTATGTAATAGGAAGCAGAATGTGCTTACACATTGGACACTTTAAAACATGCAACCCATTTAGTATGGAAATTTGCCTTGGAGCAGAGACCAGGCTTTCCCAGGGGCCTGGTATAGGACATGCCCATTCAAAGCTCCCTAGTCCAGAACTTGACCTGCAGAGTTTATGAGCCGTCCAGGTTACCTGAGGATAAGCCGTGCCAGGAAGATAGCTTTCTCTGGCTTTCTTCAAGAGTTCTAAAGACGGAGCTTTCAGGCTGTTCTGCTGTGCCGCTTTAAGAGCTTGGAGAGGTAAAATATTCTTACCCCTACAAAGAGAACCTTGGCACTGGATGTTATCATATTGATAAGGAAGCTGAGACCCCTGAAGAATAAATGATGTGGCTCCCTCAGCAAGGTGAGGGCCCAGGACAAAGGACTGACTCCTTTACAAGGCTCCATCCTGCATGCAGGAATGTGGAACTTAAGGAGCTAACCTATAACCCTGAGTTCATGTCAGAGGGCCCTAGTGGGCCTAGAGGATCCTGAACTACATCACTCAAGAGCCCTTTGTTCTTGGTTTCCTTTCCTTTGGACTTACTCTGCTTCCTCTCCATAAATATCCATTTTTGTCTTAAGCAAATAAATCTCTCATGATGTCTTTGGCTGAAAAGTCACTTAGGAAGTCACCCTACAGTTCATTCCCCCATCTCTCACCAAGGTCACAGTTCATCCAGTGATCATCCTCTTCATGATTCAAACATGTTTGGATCAGAGAATAGTGTTGTTACAGGGAATCCATTCCGTAAAAGAGTTACCTCATCTGACTTTGATTTCAGAAGCACGGGGAGAATAAAGAGACAAGTCACCAGATTAAAATATTGGCACAGGATTTGATTAGACATTTCTCTAAAGAAGTTCTACAAATGGCCAATAGCACAGGAAAAGATACTGAACAGCAGTAGCCACTAGAAAAATGTAAATCAAAAGCCCAAAGAGATACCACTTCATACCCACAAAGATGGCTATAACAACAAAAAATACAGAAAATAATAAGTGTTGTCAAGGATGTAGAGATATTGGAACCCCTATACATTGCTGAAAGTATTGTAAAATAATGTAGCCAGTTAGGAAAACAGTTTGGCAGTTTCTCAAAAGATTAAACATAGAGTTGCCATACACCCTGGCCATCCCACTCCCAGGTATATACAGATAAATGAAAATATATGTTCATACAAAAGCTTGTACATAAAGGTTCAGAGCAGTATTATTTATTATAGCCAAAAAGTGGGAACTGATATGTCCATCAACTGATGCATAAACAAAATGTAGTATAGCCATAAATAGAATATTATTTGATCCTAGAAAAGAATGAAGCACTAACACATATTACAACATAAATGAAGCTGAAAACATTATTCTAAGTCAAACAAGTTTGTCACAAAAGGACATACATTGTATGGCTCCACTTATAAAAAATGTCTAGAATAGGCAAATTCAGAGAGAGTAGACTGGTGGTTGCCCAGGGCTGGGTGGAATGGGTGATGAAGGAGAGAGACTGCTAATGGGTGCAGAGTTTCTTTTTGAGGTGATGAAAATATTCTAGAATTAGATAGTGGTGATGGCTGTATGACTCTGTGAATATACTAAAGTCCACTGAATTGTACGCTTTAAGAAAGTGAATTTTATGGTATATGAATTATATCTCAATAAAGCTATTATTTTTAAATAGTAATCATAGGCAAACACACACAAGAGAAGAAAAGTGGGCAATTTAAGGGAACCAGACAATGAATCCATCATAAAACACTTTCCTTTTTTAGTGCGAATGAATATATTTCTCACCAAATTGATGCATTCTGCAATATTGTGATTTTAAAATATGTGGTTTTCTGAAACTGAGGCCCACCCAAGAGCCGTTGCTAATATGAGCTTCTGCAGGCCCTTCTGACAGGGGCGGCACAACTAGCACTTTTGCATTTTTATTTTTATTATACTTTAAGCTCTGGGATACATGTGCAGAACCTGTAGGTTTATTACATAGATATGCACGTGCCATGGTGGTTTGCTGAACCCATCAACCCGTCATCTACATTAGCTATTTCTCCTAATGTTATCCTTCCCCTAACCCCCCATCCCCGAACAGGCCCTGGTGTGTGATGTTCCCCTTCCTGTGTCCATGTGTTCTCATTGCTCAACTCTCATTTGTGAATGAGAATATGCGGTGTTTGGTTTTCTTTTCCTATGTTAGTTTGCTGATAATAATGGTTTCCAGCTTCATCCATATCCCTGCAAAGGACATGAACTCATTCTTTTTTATGGCTGCATAGTATTCTATGGTGTATATGTGCCACATTTTCTTTATCCAGTCTATCATTGATGGACATTTGGGTTGGTTCTAAGTCTTCACTATTGTGAACAGTGCTGCAATAAACATACGTGTGCATGTGTCTTTATAATAGAATGATTTGTAATTATTTGGGTATGTACCCAGTAAAGGGATTGATGGGTCAAATGGCATTTCTGGTTGTAGAACCTTGAGGAATTGCCACACTGTCTTCCACAATGGTTGAACTAATTTACCCTCCCACCAACAGTGTAAAAGTATTCCTATTTCTCCACATCCTCTTCAGCATCTGTTTCCTAACTTTTTAATGATCACCATTAAAATGAATCTGAAAACATTATTCTAAGTGAAAGAAGTTTGTCACAAAAGAACATATATTGTATGGTTCCACTTATTAAAAATGTCTAGAATAGGTAAGTTCATAGAGATACAGAGTAGACTGGTGGTTGCCAAGGGCTGGGAGGAATGAGTGATGAAGGAGAGGGACGGCTAATGGCGTGAGATGGTATCTCATTGTTCTCATTGTGGTTTTGATTTGCATTTCTCTAAAGACTAGTGATGATGAGCTTTTTTTCATCTGTCTGTTGGCCACATAAATGTCTTCTTTTAAGAAGTGTCTGTTCATATCCTTAGCCCACTTTTTTATTTTTTATTTTTTGTACATTTGTTTAAGTTCCTTGTAGATTCTGGATATTAGACCTTTGTCAGATGGACAGATTGCAAAAATTTTCTCCCGTTCTGTAGATTGCCTGTTCATTCTGATGATAGTTTCTCTTGCTGTGCAGAAGCTCTTTAGTTTAATTAGATCTCATTTGTTAATTTTGGTTTTTGTTGCCATTGCTTTTGGTGTTTTAGTTATGAAGTCTTTGCCCATGCCTATGTCCTGAATGGTATTGCCTAGGTTTTCTTCTAGGGTTTTTATGATTTTAAGTCTTATGTTTAAGTCTTTAATCCATCTTGAGTTAATTTTTGTATAAGGTGTAAGGAAGGGGTGTTTTCTGCATATGGCTAGCCAGTTTTCCCAACACTGTTTATTAAATAAGGAATCCTTTCCCCATTGCTTGTTTTTGTCATGTTTGTCAAAGATGAGATAGTTGTAGATGTGTGGTATTATTTCTGAGGGCTCTGTTCTGTTCCATTGGTCTATATCTCTGTTTTGGTACCAGTACCATGCTGTTTTGGTTACTGTAGCCTTGTAGTATAGTTTGAAGTCAGGTAATGTGATGCCTCCATCTTTGTTCTTTTTGCTTAAGATTGTCTTGGCAATGCAGGCTCTTTTTTGGTTCCATATGAAATTTAAAGTAGTTTTTTCTAATTCTGTGAAGAAAGTCAATGGTAGCTTGATGGGGATAACATTGAATCTATAAATTACTTTGAACAGTATAGTCATGTTCACAATATTGATTCTTCCTATCCATGAGCATGACACTTTTTTAAGGTCTTTGTCACATCTTTCTCTTTTCACCTCTGCCTCTCTGTTAATCTGACAGGAAACTCACACTGAATCCCTCCTGCACAATCTGGTGCAGTGAGCCAGTGACATGAGTTAATGTTGGAGATTCTCTCAGCTGCATGTTGTGGGTGAGATTGATTTTCTTTTATTGTGTCCTTCAAAGATAGGATGGGGTGTGAGAAGTGTTGGCTATGGAATGGGAATCTAGGTCTCTGACTCCCAATGAAAGTCACTGATTCTCCTCTGTGAATATGTTAGGCAATGAGAGACTATTCTGGAATTGAGTGAGGAGGCACTATTCATAGGGAAGATTAACAATAGCAGCCACAAGGTGGGGTGTACAGAACACCTCACTTGGCATAATGAGCCACTCTTCAGTTCATCATCTTGACCATCTGCATGCCTTGGAACAGTCACCTAATTACTCTGGGCTTTGATTTCCTTAGCTATAAAATGGGAATAATGATTCCCTTCCTGCTTGAATTTCATAACCACAAGAGTTGTTAGAAATCATCTAGCACAGTCTGTTTCAAATCCTTCTTCCTCTTGGATCCCACCCCTGACATCCACGCACCCACTTAGAGTTTTAACAAATGATTGGCCATTCTCTACATGAGTTGGCCAGTCCTAAAAAGTGTGCTTACATTAAGATGAACTTGTTAGGTTGCCAAGTCTTCACTGGGATCCTTGGGTGCTCTGACTATAGCTTCCACACGATAGAAGTCTGAAGACCAAGACCCAGCACCATTGACAGCTTCCCTTCGCCAGGCTAGATCCTTCCTGCTCTGCTATCAAAACCTTGCGTAACCTGGTTTCAAGTTCTTGGACATCCTAGTTACTCTCTGAATACATTCCAGACTGCCTGCTTCTCTACATACTAAAAGCAGTACTGAAAAGTCATCAGAATAGAGTGGGGTTTTACCTTCGTTGCTCTCGACAGTAAATTCCTATGAATTAGTATACATTTGCCTTCATCTTCTTGGCAACCACATTCACAGGAGATTCACATTCTTATTACAATCTAGGAAACCCACATGCTCTTTTCTCCATGAGATCCTTTAGCAAAATTTCCTTCAATCTTTTCTCTTGTGCCTTTCTTTTTTTTCTTTTTTTTGGACTAAGATGTCAGATTTTATATTTTTCTCATTGGGTCCAATTATTCCAGTCCATTTCCTGTACTGCAGATGAATATTTGGTCAGGAACATTTGATAATGCAGTGATGAAAAGGAATGGCACGGAGTAGAATGGAGATGCCAGTTCTGCTTTCAAGGGTCTCTGTGAGGAAATCAGTATCTCCAAGTCTAACCCCAGAGCCACTAGAAGTGTGCACACAGAAGCACTCTACCCATCCAAGCCCAGGCTCTGCCCACTCTAGGACAATTGTTTTCTGGTTATCTCATCTTCAGGTCTTGAGTCAGAAATCCTACAGTGGTCATTTGGGCCAAAGTAGAGGTGTTCAGCAAGAGAAGCGGGCAGAAGAGAATAAAGGAGAAGAGGAATAAAGAGGGGCGGAGACAGAGTGAGGTATAGTGGATGACTCGTTGAAATGTCTCCTTGGTTTAGGTTACGTTCTTGTCCTTAAGTTCTATGGGACACCTCTGTATTCTTTTTTTCTTTTTCAGAGACAGGGCCTCACTCTGTCACCCAGACTGGAGTGCAGTGGCACAATTATAGCTCACTGCAGGCTTGAGTTCCTAGGCTCTACTGCCTCCCACCTCGGCCTCCCTAGTAATTAGGACCACAGGTGCACCACCATGCCTAATTATTATTACTATTATTATTGTAGAGATAGGGTTTCAGTATATTGCTCAGGCTGGTTTTGAACTCCTGGCCTCCAGCCAGCCTCCTACCTTGCCCTCCCAAAGCATTGGAATTACAGATTTGAGGTACCTCACCAGGCCTCCCCTCACATTCTTGTAATTTCTTCTGCTTTATGTATTTCTTTGTTTTATTTATTTATTTATTTTTTGCATATTCTAAATCAATGTGGTTTCTCTTGCATGAAGTAGTCTTCCCATGCTATAGAATCTAAGGACAGAGTCATAATTATGCTCAGGATCTTAACCAATGTGGAATCTGAGGCCAAGACATATACAATCAATTGTGTGAAACTATTCAACACTCACTGAAGCAATGCAGAAGTTTTTGTTTGTTTTTGTTTTCTTTTTTTGAGAAGGAGTTTTTTTTCACTCTGTCACCCAGGCTGGAGTGTAATGACACCATCTTGGCTCACTGCAATCTCCGCCTCCTACGTTCAAGTGATTCTCCTGCCTCAGCCTCCCGAGTAGCTGGGATTACAAGTGCCCACCACCACACCCTGCTAATTTTTGTATTTTTAGTGGAGATGATGTTTCACCATGTTGGCCAGGCTGGTCTCAAACTCTTGACCTCAGGTGATCCCTCCCACCTCAGCCTCCCAAAGTGCTAGAATTACAGGCATGAGCCACCATGTTCGACCACAATGCAGAAGTTTGAAGGTGTCCCAATGACTTAAATAATGGGCAAGGGGATCCAAAGACATTAAGTATAGAGATGAGAGGAAAAGTAGTATTTCCAAGAACAGGAAGTTTAATGAAAAGTAAAAGGCAGTTGCTTTAATAAAACAGGATAAATTTTGGAAGAGCACAAAGGCATTCCCTAGGTCATTAAATATCTGAACTTTTGCTTCTGCAGAACTTCAAATGAGGCCAGTCAACTAATGACCCTGAATGGTGAGGCATTCCAACAACATTCTCTGAGCCTCTATTACACATCCGGCAATGTGCTGGGTACACAAGAAATGCTATACACAACCCTGCCCATAAGAAGCTTAAAGTATCATTAGGGACATAGAACAAAATCATTAGCAAACAATAGAAGGCAGCATATTAATTTTTCCAAGGCGTGGTACTTATTGTAAGAAAGAAGTGAGTGGAAAATTTAGCTTACTCTGGAATTGTTGGGAAAGGCTTGAAGAACAAGTTTGGACTTGAGCTAAAGTAAGACAGGATGGAAAAGATTTCAGTAACTCAAATGATAAAAGGATAGTAAGAGAAAGAGGAAGGGAGGAAGATGAGAAGAAAGGAGGGACCATTTAGGAGAGGTGCGGTGTACGCCAAAAGACAAAGGAAATAGCATAGCTGGCACAAGGAAATGAGCTTGGCTAAAGACTGCTTTCGCCTATGGTCTTCTCTTTGTTCCTCTTCTCTACCCCAGCAATCCCCTTTATCTCTGGTCCTACTTTGGCCCTGCTGTTTCATGAAATCTCTCCTACCTTAGAACTCGTGGAAATCTTAACACATTTTCCTTACTCTTGCATGTGCCTTGTAAAATTTTAGTTACTTGGTACTACCAATGTTTATATCACATTATTAATTTTTAAAAATCTTTCCAATAGGGTGATAAGCTCCTCAAAGACAAGGACTGTGCCCAGTATGTTTTAGCATTCACCCGGAGCCAGTGCAATATGTTGAATGTCAAGTTCTACATGGGCATTTATTAAATGAACCAGGTGGAATCTGAATACCATTTTTTGTTCTCACCTTTCTGAGAGCCACTGCCTTTTAAATTTTTAGCTTTTCATTCCAAGACTTTGCTGAGGGGTTGAAGTCAGTTGGTGGGCATGTGAAAGAGTGAAAACAAAGCCCAGTTCCCTCCAGAGACTGCTTCTCTTGTTATGGTTGTAGGAACCATCTCATCTCTGTTCCTGCTAGGTGAGCACTCAAACCTTGAGTAGAAATTAGGCACAGTTCATAAGAAGTCAGGAAGCAGGTAAAGATTTACATTAAAATAGGAAGGAAGGACCCCTGTTTCTCCTATCGTCTGCTGGTGCACCTGCATGAAGATGCCAAGTGTGTGATAGAGAGTACAGCTGGTGCCCAGAATAATTGCACCCAAAAGGACCTCAGAGCTCTTCTGAGTCCTTCAGGCAGGATTTAGATTGCTCCATCACATCTGTGTTGATGGTCTTCCTATGCCTTTTGCAAATGAAATTTTTAGGTAAGAAGGGAGCCAGATGTTTCAAATGCATTTACCTCCAGATATGGAAACATCTGGAGTATTATGGTAAAGCCTGGAAAAATCATCTGCTGGTCTTCATTTATCTTCTGGATTTCAGACTAATTTGATTCTACTGTGTATCTGGCTACAGATCACAATGGCCACATGGACCCAGCCTCTGGGAGCACAGGTGATGCCCTAGCTCAGCTGAGATGGAGAAGTGGAACTAGCTTCCAGGGCATGGAGTATGGAGGGAAGCCAGCTTTTTTTGGATTCATGGTATATTCTGTCCTCACTGTGTGACTTATGAGCTGTGTGCCCTTGGGCAAATTATTTAGCTTGAGTCTCCATTTCCTCCTCTGTAAACTGAAAATAATAATAATGTGAAACTGAATGGGTGGTTGCAGGGATTAAATGCGATCACATATATTTGTATAAAGCCTGAGCATAGCAGCTGGGCAGAGTAAGCACGTGACAAATGATAGCTACTGCAATTATTATCACTCACTGCATCTGGAGCATCCTACCCTACTCAGCCCTGCCCAAGAAGTTCTGTCTTGAATAGGGTTCAGGGAGAGGAGAGAGGAGTTGATAGGTCTGCGAGTGTGGCTGGCGTCCTGTGTTGATTAAGAGGGGGTATGTACATCCTGAGAAAATTGCAGTTTCATGGGTGTGTCTCAGCCTCGAAACATGTTGGAGAATCTCTGACGAAGACGAGTCACGAGTCAGAGCTCCCTGGGTTGTTCATGGCCTGGGCAAACCCTGCTTTCCACTCTGCGCAGTGTGCTGCTCTCACAGGAAAGGATTCGCCAGTCACACACTTTTCTTTTGTATCTGTAGCATTATTTATTTTTAAATAGCAATAGTATGACAGAACTTTTCATGTAATGAATATGATCGTCACTCTTACAGGCAAAAATAAGGCTAGCAGAAAAGAATTCTTTAAAAAATTGTAAAATCACTGCACTCTGGTCTGAATGATAGCTTGAGACTGTCTCTTTTTTAAAAATTGTAAAATACACTTTAATTTTTTACATTTAAATTTTTAAGGAAATTTTAGATTCAGGGGTCACGTGTGCAAATTTGTTACTTGTTACACTGTGTGATGTTGAGGTTGGGCTTCTATTGAACCTGTCACCCAAATGGTGAACATAGCACCCAATGGATCATTTTTCAACCCTTGCCCTCCTCCTTCTCTCTTCTCAAAAGAAAACATACAAGCGGCCCAAAAACATGTGAAAAAATGCTTAACATCACTCTCAGAGAAATGCCAATCAAAACCATGATGAGATAGCATCAGTCAGAATGGCTCTTATTAAAAAGTCAAAAAGTAGTGAATGTTGGCAAGGCTGCAGTAAAAATAGAATGCTTATGCACTTTTGGTGGGAGTACAAATTAGTTCAGCCCCTGTGGAAAGCAGTTTGGAGATTTCTCAAAGAACTAAAATTAGGACTACCATTTAACCCAGCAATCGCATTACTGGGAATATACCCAAAGGAAAGCAAATCATTCTACCAAAAAGACCCATGTACTTGTATGTGATAAAGCACTATTCACAATAGCAAAGACATGGAATCCACCCAGGTGCCCATCAACAGTGGATTGGGTAAAGAAAATGTGGTACATATACACCATGAAATGCTATGCAGTCACACAAAAGGATGAAATTGTGTCTTTTGTAGCACTGCGGATGCAGCTGGAGGCCATAATCCTAAGTGAATTAATGCAGGAACAGAAAACCAAACACTGCATGTTCTCACTTGTAAGTGGGAGATAAGCACTGGTTACACACTGACATAAAGATAGGAACACTAGACATTGGGAACATCAGTCACACATTTTAATTTCTTCTCTCTTTCTCTCTGTCTCTTCTTGGTCTTTGGACTGAATAGAAGAGCTGGGGCCATTTTAGGGGTCTCACTTCATCCCATTAAAGCAGCCAGCATAGCCTATGCATGATGCATCTATCTGTATCTACTGGTGAGTGACAGATGCTGTTCCACATCAGGGGCTGTCCAGGCACATCTGAGTTGGACTGACATGAGTGGATTAGATGTTCACTCACAGGGGATGACTTCAGAGAGCACCAAAAACCTTGCCCAGATCATCTTGCCATTTATCTACTGTGAAAGCAGAAGTTATCCCATACCAGAGTCGTCCTTCAGTGTCAAAGCTTTGTAAAACTACAAATACTGGCAAAGAGTGACGCTTAAGTCAAAAGCAGTCATTAACTCCTTCATGTGAAATAGTTCACAGGAATTTAATTCATCAGAGAAATTAGGAAAGAAAGAATTACGGGGCTATAAGAAACAACACAGAAGCATTGGGTGGAAGAACAGAGGTCCTGTGGCACAGCTGGAGTCTGGAGATGGGAGCCCTGGGCCCTGCTTTGAGGATACCGGCCTCAGGTTGCCTGGAGAAGTCTACTGCGAGGGAGAAGGGAGAGCAAGGACAAAGCTTTGACCCCCTTCCTGATTCTGCCTCGATGCTGGGGAATCATTCCTTTTGCCCTGTCTGGAACTGGAACTGAAAAGGCAAGCTTGGAGACAGAAGGCAGGGCCTTATCAAAGAGAACACATGGAGCAGGATTAGGCCCCATGGACGCGAATAACTCAACCAGGCCAGCACTGATGTCTTCCCGATGCGCTCTGAAGGGAGTGATCCCGCAGGCTGAGACATAACCTCACCACCAAAGCCAAAGTATGTCATGGAGCTTTTAATAACTCTGCCTGTCCCTGCCTCCCCCACAAAGGGGAACAGCTGGCCTCACCCTCCCTTCTGCTCATTGTCACTTTCTCCTCTGTGATTCCAGGGTATTGTCTTCCAATGGGTGTCCCCATGTTAAGATGCATACTTTGGGGATGCGAGCAGTCATCATTTAATAATCTCTTTAATGCTATTGTTGCAGGGATTGCCTTTCTACGTGATGGTTTCAAAAGGCAGATGGGAGATTCATTCTAATTAGGGGCCTACTAAACTTCTCCCTTGTCTGGAGTTTCAGTCCCACCCATGTTTACCTGGGCCACCCAGGCCCCAGTACACCTGCCCTCCACACTGGAGAATTTTAACACAGTCTGTGAGAACCTCAGACCAGCACTGAGGGCCAGTCCTGTATGTGGGGACTTCCTACCACCCCCTTTCAGTGTCTCTCTGCCCACTTGTGGAGCCCTTTGTAGTGTGCAGGAGCCAGCATTTCCACAGCAGCATACATGAGCCAATTGCTCATTTCTAGGAATTCTGTAGGCCAGTTGACATCAAATTGGCAACTTGAAATTTCCACGGTGGGAGTATTTATACCATTAAAATCAGCAAATGCTTTAAAACAGCACACCGCTGCCTCTCTAAAACAGCACACCACAGCACATCACTCAGGAATTCTGCTCCTCCATGCAGCCTACCAAGGCTTTTTCTTTCTTTTCTATCCCACATGACACTTTGCTAGGTCTGTGGCCTTTCTCTTTTGCTCTCCACTAGCTCTGATTGAACAAGATCTAATAAAGTACTTCCTCCTATTATTTTAAGACACAGTCATAACTGCCACCCCTCTGGTAACCCTTGCATTTTAACTTTAGACAAAACCCTGAACCAAAAGAATAAGCCCGTGATTCTCTTTATGGCATTCAGAGTACCTAAGTTGGGGTGGAGACCTGCCCAGAACCCCTGCTCCCCTGGAAATTCTCCCAGTGCACTGGACGGCAGGTGGTGTCATCTCCTTGCCTGGAATGTCAGGGTGGCCTGGCATGGAGGTGGTCAGTTAGCCAGGTAAGCCTCCTCAGTGTCCTTCCTACCTAAGAGCTCAATCTTACGTTATGTTTTTAAATATGTGTGGACCTCTCCATACTAAAGACATCTACCTTTTCAAGATTTAGTATTTCCCTCCAATTGAATTAAGGTCCCCTAGAAAGAGAACCACACTTTAGAAGTGTGCGTGTATTGTTGTTTTAACCCCTGAAATCTCCTATCATCACAGACCAGGGCACTCCAGTCAGTCACTATCTTCTAATAAGAGGCACGTACTTGGAAGGGGCACGTCAGTGGGCTCAACTTCTTGAGCTGTCTTAAGCTTCTTTCCCCTCTTTTCCCGACTATTTCAACTTCTCCATGGACCTTCCTGACCTCACTGCAAATTCTCCTTGGATGACCATGGAACCCAGAGTTTGACATAGATCTTCCTAAGATAGAAGGCGAATGTTGGATCACCAAGTTTCCATTTTAAATAGGGACATGAGCCCTCCCACACTGAGGCACAAAATGTTGCTCCTTGCATATGATTCTGTAATGAGGGAAGGCCCCGTATGATATATTATGGAAGATAAAGTTTAAAACTTTGATTTCTACTTCTGTGTCCCAGAGGCAGATTGGCTTTGGAAACTATAGCATGGTGTCTATTACTACTGCTTTCCTTGTTCTCAGCCATGACACTCAACACAACTGTAATTATAGATTTGGAGGCTGATGTGTTTAAATTATGTCTCCTTTCCTCAACTGTAAGCTCTATCCAAGCAGCGGTCATGCCTGTCTTATTTGTCAACATATCTCCACTGCCTAGTGAATGATGGTTGCTCAGTAAATACTTGTTAAATGACCTTAAGATCTTTCTCAGTAAACCAGAATTTGCTCTTCTTCCCCTATTTTGAGTTTGGATTTGTTTTTCCTTCTAGAGTAGTAACTTGGACTTAATGCTATTGAAATCAGGAGGCAGACTGGTTAGAAAGCACAAATTCTCTAAAGGTTTGTGCTTCCTGGCTGTATAGTAATTCTGTTGGTGAGTTTAGTTGCTAACCCTGACTCAAGGATCTAAGAGCCCTGTGGCCCTTCTCAACTTGTTAACACTTTTTGTGACCCAATTAGTTCAGCAACTTATGCTACAATATTAATGAGGTCATGGTCAGAGTGAAGTTAAAAAGGGAAATAGACTGCATCTTGAATCTCATCGATTTACCGCTTATACAAGGCCTCTGGAAAGGGACTCTACATGGCTGTACGTATACTCATCTGCCTTGCTGGCAAAACAACTCTGCGCTAGGGTCTTTGCTGGGTCAACAAAGGTAAGTGATTCCCAATCCAACTCCCAAGCAGGACAATTATCCTTGTGCTCTGTGTTGCAGGCTTGTTTTAAGAATTTGAGATCATGGCTGTGGAAGCCCTTTAACAGGTCTTCTGTAAGGCCGGAGATAGGTTATAAACATTATCAACCGCTCCTACGAGCTGCTGGATTTTCTTAAATTCCAGTGGCATCTTTCAAGGTGCAGATTGTGTGACTCCTGAGTGCTCCTCTTCCCAAGTCCCTCACCCTCGCAGCATTGAGCATGTGTGAGTCTGGGCTCAGTCCCTGAAGTCATCTTTTGCTAAACAGGTTCTGTAGTCAGGCCTGTAGATAATTACAGGTTGAGTATCCCTCATTTGAAATGCTGGAGACCAGAAGTGTTTCAGATTTGGGATGTTTTCAGATTTTGGACTGTTTGCATATATATGTGTGTGTGTGTGTGTGTGTGTGTGTGTGTGTGTATAGTGAGATATCTTGGGAATGGAACCCATCTAAACATGAAATTCGTTGTGCTTCATATACACTTTATACACATAGCCTTAAGGTGATTTTATATGATATTTTAAATAATTTTGAGCATGAAGCAAAGTTTTTATCTTATTACCCTTTGTGAGAATTTGGTTGTGGGTGAAAAAGACTGCAGCTGAAGGGGGCTGGGAGGGCCTTGTTTCCCTTAGGGAAACGGAATCGATGGTTTGCTGTGTGCCTGCATTTTGACTGCCATTGGTCACATGAGGTCAGGTGTGGAATTTTCCACAGGTGGCATCATGCTCACACTCAGAAAGTTTCCGATTTTGGAGTATTTCTGATTTCACATATTTGGGATACTCAACCTGTTTTTCCTAAGCATGATCATTAACCTGCTGGGCATTCATCTGAATGTTTTGTGGTCTAGACCAGAGGTTCTTAAAATATGGGCACCTGAACCAGCAGCACCGGTATCACCTAAGAACCTGTCAGAAATGCAAATTCTCAGGCCCCACCACCAACCAATAAATCAGAAACTGGTGGTGGGACCCCAAATCTGGCTCTTAATAAGATTTCCAGATGTTTCTGATTCATGTTCTAGTTTGAGAACCACTGGCCAAGTCTATAGTTTAGTCTCAGAATTCTTCCTACAAGATGTTGGAATGGAATTGTCCAACAAGAAATCTTTTTTAAAGATTATTTTGTCCCTTCTCGTTTTTTAGGTGAATAAATCGAGGCTGGAAAAATTTGTGGTACAATCCCAGCTGAGCCCGGGGCTCATAGATTCACGTTAAGAGCTCTGGAGTGCTGATCAACCACTCTCGTCAACTTTGGCCTTGAAAATGTATGTGTTCACTTGCTTGTGTCAGGGCAAAAGCCTACCTTTCTTAGACTTTGACCCTTCTTAGCTGAGATACGTATCTCTCCTTCCCCCTTCTAATCTTTCCTCCTAATCTCTAACTGCACCCAAAAGCAAAACTGTCTTGGAGAAAAAGAAATGGCCAAGGGCTTGGTGCAGAAGTTTGGTCTCTCTTCCGGAGCTCCAACAGGTGATTCCCAAATGTAATTGTTACCCAGATTCCCTGCATGCCTAAGAACAGATGGGCAGTCTGTAGAGGACTCCCTCCTGGAATTTTGGGAAAACCTATTCACAGAGGTGGGGGAAGGGCAGCAAAATGTTTCTGAGCAGGTCGGCTGCAAATGGACAAGGCCTGGCAACCTTCACTGCCCTTAAAAAGGAAAGAACTTGCTGTGTTTGGGGACGTTCCATTATCACTTAGCGGCGGGGGGGAGAAAAGCAACCAAAACCCTAAACCTCCTTCCAGCCTTTGTTGCTTACGTCTTTCCAGCTCAGGACAATTGCCAGCTTTAAATTTCATCTATCATTTGAGACCATATGTGGAAATTCTGATCACTGACATTTTTATTTTTATCTCTCAGACTGAAAAGGCTTGTCTCTCTTCCAAACTGTCTTATTAAAAAGGCTAGAGTTGACTCCAACTGCCGCAGGCAGAATGGTGACAAGTGAGAGGGAGGAAGAGTTTGGTGCTTTGGGAAGGACAGAGCTGGTGCAAGTCCCAGCAGGTCTCAGGCCCTCCTGGAGGTTGCCTGCATCATTCACAAAGACTCCACTGACTCTTCCAAAGACCTTCAAAAGCCTTTGACTTACACAGTCTGCCCATCTTCTCTCCCCCAAACACAGTTCTGTGTATTACTCTCTATCAACAGAGATTTAAACAGCAAGTTGGAAGAACATTGGTTCCTTCTGCTTCCAAAATATATATATATATAATTTTTTTTTTTCTGACTTTGGCATTGTATTTTTGGCATTGGATGCCCTAGCTATTTGCCTTCAGGAGATCTGTAAGTTAATATTTATAGAGAGATGATCATTAAAAATCTTTATGGGTTCACTGAGAACTGGCCATGTGGAACTAACCCCATTTCCCCATTTTAAAATGTTTCCCAGGCAGTAAATCGGAAGAATGCCATAGCTATATAAAGTATCTTCATTTCAGAAAGGCATTTAATAGCCTGTCATGATAGCTATATTTAAACAAACAAAAAACCTGAAGAAATAGGGTTGTACTTGGGTACTGCGTGTGGCTTCACAGTTAGAGTCAACTTGGAAAATGTCATTTGTGTATTTCTCTGATGCCCTGCTTATTCTTCAGTGATTTCTTTTCTTTTCTGTCTTTTTTTTCTTTTTTCTTTTTCCTTTTGATGGAGTCTTGCTCTGTCGCCAGGCTGGAGTGCAGTGGCGCAATCTCGGCTCACTGCAACCTCCGACTCCCTGGTTCAAGCGATTCTTCTGCTTCAACCTCCTGAGTAGCTGGGATTACAGGCACGTGCCACCACATTCAGCCACTTTTTGTATTTTTTAGTAGAGACGGGGTTTCACCATGTTGGCCAGGATGGTCTTGAGCTCCTGGCCTCGTGATCCACCTACCTCGGCCTGTTTTTTCTTTAAGAGATGGAGTCTTGCTCTGTCACAGAGCCTGGAGTACAGTGGCACAGTCATATACCTCACTGCAGCTTTGAACTCCTGAGCTCAAGCCATCATACCACCTTAGCCTCTTGAGTAGCTGTCACTACAGACACCTGCCACCATGCACAGTTAACTTTTTTTTTCTTCCGTAGTGATGGGATCTTACTATGTTGCTCAGTCTGGTCTCCAGTTCCTGACCTCAAGTGATTCTCCTGCCTTGGCCTCCCAAACTGCTGGGACTACATGTGTGAGCCACTGCTCCCAGCCTTCTTCAGTGATTTCTACAACATCATACAAGGGTTATCTAACAAATTTGTGTGAGGTATGTTACAGAGAAAGACAATAGCGTAAGGATTCAAAGATTCTCAAAAAACAGGAATGTTTAACTAAAAGCTAAAAGGTAGAATTTTTAACATATAAATTCCTGCAATCAATTATATGAACAGAAGAGGAAAGAGACCTGGCTTTATAGTTGTCAGTTAGAAAAAAAAAAAGAGAGTGAGACTTGGCATTCCGTTTGCTCAGGAACGCAGCTGCCAAGAAAGTGAAACATGTAGAGGCTCTGTTGTAGAAGTATAGAGAGCGGATCAAGGGAGATGACGGCCCCACTGCACCCTGCACTGGGGGGACTATAGTTGGATTATCACTTTGTCTTCTTCTGCAAACCACATTCTAAAAGGGAGACGAATAGGAGAGTATTCAGGTGGCAGAAGGTGAAATGGTGAGAAGCCTGGATTCTGATTCATTTATGCTGCAAAAAATGTGAAATTTCAAGAAGTAAAAATTGTAAGGCAGATTTCAGGGAAATGAAAG
>NW_012105453.1:625912-652585 GCF_000951045.1 Mandrillus leucophaeus
CCCGCCTCGGCCTCCCAAAGTGCTGGGATTACAGACGTGAGCCACCGCAGCCAGCCAAAAGTAAGAATTTCTAATAATTAAAGCTGTCCAATAATAGTGTATATCTATTCACAAGTTATTGAACTAACTGCCTTTTAAAGAAAATGCTTAAACTCAAACTTTCAGAAACATCAGCTATTCTAGCAAGAGGATTTCTGTGTGATATGGTAGTCTAAATTAAAATGAATTTGACTTCTAGTTCCTTTCTAAGACTACTTCCCACTTGAAGGTTTTGTATTTGGGCTAATTGTCTCTCCAAATCAATACTCTGCCCTGGGAATCAGGAGACATGGATTTCAAATCCGATTTTATAAGAACTAGCTGTGCAAGTCACTTCTCTCTGGCTTCAGATTTTTTTTTTCCTTCCATTCAGAAAGTGAGAGGGGTGAATTATATGACATCTAGGCTTACTCCTAAAGGAATATTCCATTTCTTATATAATTTTTGAAATTTTAAAAATAATTGAATTAGATAAATTATCATTAATTAGGTGAAAACTAGACTCTTTGGGATCTTATCTTACAAAGCATAAATTTCTAGGCTTACTTGAAGAAGTTATTTATTCATTCCCCTGTCTCAGACCCTGACAGGGCTATCTAAGAAGGCAGGCAGCCCACTAATTGTTTCTGCAAGTGGACATTTTTCAGCAATAATGGCTACAGGGTTCTTTTTTAAAAATGAAACTAGAGCAAGCTACACTGAAGAGTCATTTGACTATGTCTATTCAAATTTAAAATGGTCTTACCTTCTGATTATCTATTTCATTTCTCAGTATCTTCCCTACAGAAATATACACACATGTGTGGAAAGACTCAAACAAGCATGGTGATATGACTTGGCTCTGTGTCCCTACCCAAATGTCATCTCAAATTGTAACCGCCATGTGTCAAGGGAGGGACCTAGTGGGAGGTGATTGAATCATGGGGGTGGTTTCCTCCATCCCGTTCTCATGATAGTGAGTGAGTTCTCATGAGATATGATGGTTTAAAAGTGTTTGGTAGTCTCCCTCCTCACTCTATCTCTCTCCTGCCACCACGTAAGACGTGCCTTGCTTCCACGTGATTGTAAGTTTCCTGAGGCCTCCAGACCATGTGGAATTGTGAGTCAATTACACTTCTTTTCTTTATAAACTACCTAGTCTCAGGTAATTCTTCAATTCCAAGGGCTACCTGAAGAAGTGATTTATTCATTTCCCTGTCTCAGACCCTGACAGGGCTATCTAAGAAGGCAGGCAGCCCACTAATTTCTTATAGCAGTGTGAAAATGAACTAACACCTAAATGCCCATCAGCATGGTTGAATAAGCCATGATATGTCTATCCAAAAAACACTAAGTAGCAGTTAATGAGAGAGTAGCATTGTAAAAATCTACATGTCATAGGAGTGAGGGAAATAAACAAGTTGTAGAATAATATATTCAACACAATATTTCTAACCATAGATAAATGTCATTTGACCTACACAGAATGAGCCCTGTACTTTGCTTTTAATTTTTCTGAATTGGTGGCTAACATTTTAAATGGATAAATTTTACATTAAAGTATAGATTTATTCTTTAAAAGAAGATTGACTTTTAAATCAAAACTGATAATTTATTGTGTATATAACAAAATACATGACAATAATAGCACAACTGGATGGAGGATATGGAGAATGGAAATATACTGTCCAGAGGTTCTTAGACTATACTTTTAATGATATATTTCAGGGTAGGCTTAATAATTTAGAGATTACTGTGAACTCTAGGGCATCCCTTAAAAATTACAACAAAGAGGTAAAGCTAATAAGCCAATAATATAGATGAAATGGAATCATAAAAGTACTCAATTAACCAAGAAAAGAAAAGACCAAAAAATGAGAAAAACGGAAACAAAAAATAGATGGAACAAAGATAAAAGAAGCAGCAAGCTGATCAATTTAAACTCAAACCTTAAACACATTAAATATAAATGGTGTAAACACCACAATTAAAAAGCAGAGATTATCAGATTGGAAAAGAAAGCAAGACTCAGCTAAATACATTCTATAAGAAATTCAATTTAAATATCAAGACACAGATAAGGTAAAATAAAAGATAAGGTAAAATAAAATGATGAAAAATATATACCATGCAAACATTCATCATGAGATAGCTAGAATGGCCATATTAATATCAAAAAGTAAACTTTAGAAAGAAGAGCATAACCAAGGGCAAAGAAGTATATTTAATAATGATATACTTGAGTAACTTCCTCAATAATTTGTAACAGTCCTAAATGTGTGTGCATCTAGTAATAACACTTCAAAATATACAAAGCAAAAACTGATAGAATTTCAGGGAGAAATAAAAAATCAGTAATTATAGCTAGATATTTCAACACTCTTCTCTCAGTAATTGACAGAACAAGCAGACAAAATGTCGATTGAAGACTTAAACAACACTATCAGCCAACTTGTTCTAATTAACATTTTTAGCACACTGTATCCAACAACAGTAGAATACACATTCCGTGCACATCCACCAGAATAAATTATGTTTTGGGCCATAAAATCAGTCTCAATACATGTAAGAGAGTTCAAATCACACAAAGCATGATTTCAACCACAATGACATTAAATTTTAAAATGGCTTTCAAGAATTTTTAAAAAGCTAATTATAGATGTATTGGAGGGGTTGAGAGTCTCCAGAAATAAATTTACTTGAAGTCATTAAGTGTTGAACTGAACTGTCTTCCTGACTTTTAAGGTGGAACAAAGCAAGACTGATTGTCTCACTCTTTTTACTCCTTCAAGGCCACAGACCCTTTCAAGACTTATCATCTAGGATCCAGAATTCCCTTGTCACAGAAACAAAATAGGCAGTTGCTCATGAGGTGTGTTTTGAAATGTCCATTGAAAATCTTCCATCTCCCAATATCTTCCCTATTGCCTGTCATGGTGACTGCTGTTAAACTTGTGGGGGCATTTTGTTGAGGAATGTAATTATGCAATACTTAAACCCCAAAAGAGATGTGAACATCAGTCATAAACACTTTAGAGTAAACCACTTTGTCAGATGTAAACAAGTCAGGCCATTAGTATACCAATGTGTTTTTTATGGAGATCATGAGAAAAAAATCCAAGTATATACTTTATGGTTCTATCGAAGTAGAACAAGCCTGGATGGGATACTTCTGCACATGCCCTGAAGAAGCTCACAGTAGTGAGCATTAAAGAGGAAGATGGCAAAAATCCAGATACAGTGCAGGAAAGAAGGTAAAATAAAATGATGAAAAACATATACCATGCAAATCTTGCAGACCCAGGGCAATTTATGACTTTCTTATGGTCACTTGTGTAATGGAAGGGCAAGACCACTAGTGCGAGAAAACTGGTTCTTGCCTTCATTGTAGGTGTTGTTGCAGATCTGATCAGAGTAAAGATTTCCTTTCTCACTTTTCTCTGCCTGTTTAGGGGGGAGCTGAATGACTGAGACGTATCCTGGTAGGCACCCTATGAGAGACAAGGCCTTTCCCATGAAATCTTCCATGACGTGGACCCAATGGCTCCAGAGGGAATGTTTTCCTAAGGAGTACTGGCTGGAAGATTTATTTTCCAGGATATGACTAGTTGCCCTTGCTCTACACCACCCCTACTCTTAAACATAGGTTATCTATTGAATTTGTGGTGGCAATGCGAGCCCCTTACTCCCTGTCCCATGGGAAACCTAGTGATAACCTAACAAGTAAGACAATCAGTCACCTTGTGGTGTGATTTGAGGAGCTCTTCCTTCAAGTCACTTTCTTCCCCAAATCTCTCTTTTTACAGTTACAGTCTCATTTATTTGACTGAGGCTTGTAAATTATATCCTTTGCAGGTTAAGAAGTCTTAATCATCTCTGAACTCCATTAAAGAAAGGTGAAACAATTCTTCATTTAGGGCTTCTTATATGCAGGTGGGATTTACCAGTATTTGTTGGATTACGTTGCATTTTGCTCTGTTAGAATGCAATCTCTTGAAGGAGTATAGCATTAAACCTAATCAGTAAGATGTGTGTTACAGTAAATATGGAGAATTCTCTCCCAAGGGAATTATGATGGGAAGGAAAGAATAGAGATAGTAGATAACATTTTGAAGAAGTCACACAAGGTGCAATAGAGCATTAGAACTTATTCCTCCTATCGATGCTTTTATACTGTTGGTGGGAGTGTAAATTCGTTCAACCATTGTGGAAGACAGTGTGGCAACTCCTCAAAGACCTAGAGGCAGAAATACCATTTGACCCAGAAATGCTGTTACTGGACATACACCCAAAAGAATATAAATCATTCTATTATAAAGATACATGCACACATATGTTCATTGCAGCACCATTCACAATAGCAAAAACATGGAATCAACCTAAATGCCTATTAATGATAGAATGGATAAAGAAAATGTGGTACATATACACTATGGGATACTATGCAGTCATAAAAAGGAATGAAATCATGTCCTTTGCATGAACATGGATGGAGTTGGAAGCCATTATCCTTGGCAAACTAATGCAGGGATAGAAAACCAAACACTACATATTCTTACCTATAAGTGGAGCTGAATGCTGAGAACACATGGCCACATAGGTGGGGGGAGAAAACAGACACAGGGGCCTGTCGGAGGGGGACATGTAGGGAGGGAGAGCATCAGGAAGAATAGCTAATGGATGCTGGGGTTAAAACCTGCGTGATGGGATGATTTGTGCAGCAAATCACCACGGCACACATTTACCTGTGTAACAAACCTGCACATCCTGCACATGAACCCCTGAACTTAAATGTTGAAGAAGAAGAAAAAAAAGAACTTACTTATTCCTCCTATGTAGCTGTAATTTTCTATTCATTATCTAGCTTCTCCTTATCCCCCACTTTCCTCCCCTTTTACCAGCTTCTATTACCAATATTCTAATCTCTACTTCTATAACATCAGCTTATGTAGCTTCCAAATATGTGTAGGAACATGTGGTATCTGTCTTTCTGTGCCTGGCTTATTTCATTTAATATAATGTACTCCCGGTTCATTCATGTTGTTGCAAATGACAAGATTGCATTCTTTTTTATGGCTAAATAGTATTTCATTGTGTATATATACCACATTTTTAATCTAATCGTATGTTGAGGGACACAGGTTGATTCTGTATCTTGGCTATTATGAACAGTGCTACAGTAAACAGAGTAGTGCAGATATCCCTTTGGCACACTGATTTCATTTCCTTTAGCTATCCACCCAGCAGTGGGATTTTTGGATCATATGCTAGTTCCATTTTTAGTTTTTTTGGGAAACTTCCATACTGTTTTCCAAATTGGCTGTACTAATTTACATTTCCATCAACAGTATATCTGTTTCCTTTTCTCCACATCCTTGCCAGCGTTTGTTATTTTTTTGTCTTTTTGGTAATAGCCACTCTAATTGGGGTGAGATGACATCTTACTGTGGCTTTTATTTGCATTTCCCTGATGATTAGTAATGCTGAACATTTTCTCATATACTTGTTGGCCACTTGTATGCCTTCTTTAAAAAATTGTCGTTTAGATCATTTTTCCATTTTTAAATCAATTTTTTTGCTGTTGAGTTGTTTGAATTTCTTATGTATTCTGCATATTTATTCCTTGTTGGATAAATAGTTTTCGAATGTTTTCTCTCATTCTGTAGGTTGTTTCTATTAGTTGTTTCCTTTGCTTTTTTAAGAAGTGTTTTCATCAGATATAATCTCATTTATCTATTTTTTTCTTTTGTTGCCTATGCTTTTGAGGTTTTTATAAAACCTTTGCCCAAACCAATGTCCTGAAGCATTTTTCCTATGTTTTCTTCTAGTACTTTCATAGTTTCAGGACCATAATTCATTTGGAATTGGTTTTTTATATGGTGAGAGATAGGTATCTAGTTTCATTCTTCTGCATATGGATATTCAGTTTTTCCAGCACCAATTACTGAAAAGACTATCCTTTCCTCCAATGTATGTTCTTGGTGCCTTTGTTGAAAATCAGTTGGCTGTAAACACATGAATTTATTTCTGGGTTCTTTATTCTTTTCCATTGGTCTCTATGTCTGTTTTTATGCCAGCACCATGCTATTTTGGTTACTATAGCTTTGCAGTATATTTTGAGGTCAGGTAATATGATGCCTCCAGGTTTTTTATTCCCCTCAGGGTTGTTTCGGCTATTGGGCATCTTTTATGATTCCACACAAATTTTAGGATTTTTTTTCAATTTCTGTAAAGAATGTCGTTGATATTTTATTAGGGAGTGCATTGATTCTGTA
The DNA here is from genome assembly GCF_000951045.1 of Mandrillus leucophaeus. Lineage (NCBI taxonomy): Eukaryota > Metazoa > Chordata > Mammalia > Primates > Cercopithecidae > Mandrillus > Mandrillus leucophaeus. The sequence goes on from NW_012105453.1 coordinate 632,206, forward strand.
GATCATGTTGAGTAGTATGGTCATTTTAACAATATTTATTCGTCCAATCCAGGAACATAGAATGGCTTTTCATTTTGTGTGTTTATGTCCTGTTTAGTTTCTTTCATCAAAGTTTTATAATTTTCATTGTTGATACCTTTCATCTCATTAGTTAAGTTTATTCATAGTCTGTGGCTATCTTAAATGATATTGATTTCTTGATTTCTTTTGCAGTTACCTTTTTATTGACATACAGAAATGCCACTGATTTTTGTATGTTGATTTTTGTATCCTTCCACTTTACTAAATTTATCAGTTCTAAGAGTTTTTGTTGGAATCTTTAGGTTTTTCTACATATAAGATGATGTCCTCTGCAAACAGGTACAATTCTACTTCATTCTTTGCACTTGGATGTTCTTTATTTATTTTGCCTAATTGCTTTTGTTAGGACTTCCAGTACTATTTTGAATATGAGTGGTGAAAGTGGGCATCCTTATCTTGTTCCAGTTCTTAGAGGAAAGGCTTTCAGCTTTTCCACATTCAGTATAATATTACTTCTGGATTTGTCATATATGACTATTGTTATGTTGAGGTGTTTCTTCTACATCTAATTTGTTGAGAGCTTTTATCATGAGGGGATGTTGAATTTTATCAAATGATTTTTCTGCATCTATTGAGATGATCACAGTTTTTGCCCCTCATTCTGTTGATGTGATGTATCGCATTTATTCATTTGTGAATGGTGAACTATACTTGCATCCCTGGGATAAATTCCACTTGATTATGTTGTATAATCTTTTTGATGTGTTGTTGACTTTGATTTGATTTGCTAGTATATTGTTGAGGATGTTTGCATCTATGTTCATCAGGGGTATTGGCCTGTAGTTTTCTTTGTCTGTAGTGTTCTTGCCTCATTTTAGTATTTGGATAATGCTGGCCTCACTGAGTTTGGAAGAATTTCCTCTCTTTCAATTTTTTGGAATAGTTTGAAGACAATTCGTGTTACTTCTTTAAATATTTGGTAGAATTCAGGCATGAAGTTATCCTGTCGTGGGCTTTTCTTTGGTTGGGATATTTTTACTATAGCTTCAGTGATGTTACTTGTTATTGGTCTGTTCAGGTTTTCTATTTATTCCTATTTCAATCTTGGTGGGTTGTATGTGTCCAGGATTTGCTTATTTCCACTAGGTTTTCCCATTTGTTTGTGTACAGTTGTTCATAATAGTCTCCAATCACCCTTTGTATCTGTGATATCAGTTGTAATGCCTCCTTTATTGTTTCTAACTCTTTTGAGTCTTTTCTCTTTTTTTTTGGTTAATCTAGCTAATGGCTTGTCAATTTTGCTTATCTTTTCCAAAAAAAAAAAATCCAACTTTTTGTTTTGTTGATCTTTTGTATATTTTTTAGTCTCTATTTTGGTAATTTGTGCTCTGATCTTTATTTTTTCTCCTACTAATTTTGGGCTTAATTTGTTCTTCCTTTTATTTTATTTTATTTTTTTTTGCAAGAGGTGCATCATTAAGTTTTGTTTGTTTCTTTGTTTGTTTTTTTTGTTTTTTGTTTTTTTTTTTTGACAGAGTCTTGCTCTGTTGCTCAGGCTGGAAGACAGTGGGGCAGTCCTGGCTCACTGCAATCTCTGCCTCCTGGGTTCAGGCAATTCTTGTGCCTCAGCCTCCTGAGTAGTTGGAACTATAGGTGTGCCCCACCACACCAAGCTCTTTTTTGTATTTTTGGATGGAGACAGGATTTTGCCATGTTGACCAGGCTGGTCTCAAACTCCTGACCTCAAGTGATCCACCCACCTTGGCCTCTCAAAGAGTTGGGATTATAGGCGTGAGCCACCATGCCCAGCCTCATTAGGTTGTTGATTTTGAAATCTTTCTCTCTCTCTCTTTTTCTCTTTTTTTTTTTTTTTTTTTTTTTTTTTTGGCATTTACTGCTAAAACTTCCCTGTTGTTAGGGGGATATAAAGGACACAAAAGAAACTTCAACTGCCTCACAATGTGACTAATAATTGATCATAGGTAACTCTTAAAGATACCCACTCTGTCCACAAAAATGGCTTATCAGCAACTGTGTTCCTGCTATGTGACTCTAACTTCACAGTCACAAGTGGTTGGAACAGGAGTGAATATCTGATTGAAGTTGAATCAGAGCTATTATCTCTCTCAAGCATTGACCTGAGACAGGGATTGGGAGCTGGGAGTGAGTCAGCCTCAACAGTGCTATTCTGGAGGGTGTGGCCACATGCTGCAGCTGCCGCATGCACTTGGAGAGCTGGATTGTTCAACTTCTAGATTTCATGAGCTCCACTATCCTTCCAAAAATGCTCACTTTTGCTTAAACATACTTGAACTGATTTCTGTTATTTTTAACAATAGAAATGTAATTAACAGAAAAACAAATTTTGTTGGAAAAAAAAAGTCCTTCTTTTCTTCTTCATTGTGTTTCCCATTTCTGAGAGCAAGAGTCTTGGCTGCTCATTGAGAGGCCTGAAGGAAAGTGCTCAGGCTTAAAAGTCACACTACAATCAGGTCAAATCCCAGTTCTATCACTTTCTATGAGCTCTGTGACCTTGAGAATCTTATCCAAGTTCTCCAAGACTCAATTTCTTCATCTGAAAATAGGAGTTAGTAATCTTTCTGTTATTGGTCCATTGTGGGGAATAAAAGAGCCAATATGGGCAAAAGGCCTGGCATGTAGTAATTGCCAAGTGAAAGCTAGTTCTGAATTTTTCCTCCTGTGTTGTTTCAATTTTTCATTCATTCATCAGTCAGTGTTTCCACAAGCATGTAGATAATCTGGAGGCTCTAAGGAGGTTTTTCTTTAAGGGTCTTGAACAACTTAGCTTTTGCTCATTTTTCAAGTGTGCTAGTATATGCACAATAGAGACAACATGGTGTTGAGGTGTGAGTACAGAATAGGGAAAAAGAGAGCGAGTTCCAGTACTGACTTGGACCATGGACACAGTTGTGAGACTTACACATACCGTTTCCTCTATCTGAGCCTGTTTCTTCATCTGTACAATAAAAAACTGGTGTATATTAGAATTCCTAGTGTGAATTAGTATGTACCCAACAGGGATGCTACTGGCATTTTGGGTGGGATGATTTTTCATTATGTAGAAGAACTGGTCCTCATACTAGATGATGTTTAGTATCCCTGGTCCCCACATTCTAAATGCCAATAGAGCCTCCAGACATTGTGACCAAAATGTCCCCACAGATTCTCAGACACAGTGAGGCAGACACTATGGCCCAGGTTGAGTATCACTTTGTCAGGCAAAAATAAAATGGATTCAGTGATCATAGTTTTATGAGACATCAGATTAAGCAAAGTTGAATACGCTTCTTTAGAGCGGGATTTCTTAAAACCTTTTATGTGAATGTACACAATGGATGGGTCTATTTTTCCCTTAACCTAATTCTTACTTGGGATAGAGCTTGGGTACATCAATAAAGAGCAGATTTATGTCCCAGGGAAACTGATTTTGTACACTCAGTGTGAACCACAAGCTTATGCATTCCATGTTACCACAACTTCATGCCAGTGCAGAGCAACCCATTGTCTAAAAGACAACATATAATAATAATTTTTGTTATTGTTAGAGAGTCCAATATAAGAAAACTCTGGCTGTTGTATACTTTTCCAATCTGTCTACAAGCAATTCCCCTGCAGGGAATAAGAGTAAGAGTAAGAAGGTTTAGGTGGGGAAGCCAAATGTCATGCTGCAGCTAGAAAAATGCAAGAATGAAATGGAGCAATGGAGTATGTCTGGTCTCCACACTTCATTTGGATTTAACAGGCCAAGCTTGCTGAAGCAGCCACAGCAGAAGAGTAAAAGTCTCTCCCCTGTGTCCACACTAATTTAATATTTCATTACCAGTGAAGATTGAATTTTACTTTTTCAGGTCTTACCTCTCCATCTAAACATGGGCCCTATTCCAAGATACACAGCTCAGCCATGGAGTTCACAGCTTCATTTGCAGAGACAGTCTTGAAGGTCTAGAACAGATTCTCTTGGTTGCCATTACATTTTCATTAAAATTCTGCCACACACGTTGGTTCTGTTCCAGTTTCCAACTTCTCCTGTGACTGGTGTTGACTGATCTGATTTAAAAAGTTGACTAGAACTAGGGCCACTATGAAAGGTGTTCTCAACAAATTATTTTCAGGGGCTTCAAGGAAACCTCAAGGAGTCACCGGAAAGACAGTCCAGACAGTTCTGGCGAGAGGCCAGACCTGTGATCTGGGAGTGGCCGGCTGGGAACTGGGGCCAGGAGCCCGTCATCTCAATTTTGGCATATTTAAGCTAAGTTACTAAATAATTCACTCATTTATTGAACACATATTTATAGAGAACCTACTCTGTGCTAGGCACTGCTCTCGATACGGGGAAAACAGCAGAAAGGTTCAAGTCAAGGTCCTTGCACTTTTTTAGCTTGCATTAAAGTAAGGGAGACAGACAATAAACAACTAAGCAAGTAAATAAATAAAATGTTGGGAACAGACAAGTCCCATGAAAGAAAAATCAGGGAAAAGGATTAGCGGGTGATGAGATGGGGTTAGAAGTAGACTCTTTTATAGAGAGTGGTCAAAGACAGCCTCTCTAAGAGGGTGATAGCCAAGCAGAGGCATAAATGAAGGGACGAGCTGTATGATAATCTGAGGAAAGAGCATTGTAGGCAGAGGGAAACACAGCTGGGATGCTTTAAGTAGAAATAAAGTTGTCATGCTCAAGAAAAGCCTGAAGGCCAGTGTAGCTAATGCAAAGTGACTTAGGTAGGAAGTGGTAGACAAGGAGATCAGGGAAATATTCAGGGCCCAGATTGTGTAGAGGCCTGGAGACCATGGGAAGTAACTTGACTTTGGAAGGTTTGGAGCAAATCTGTTTCATATTTTGCAAAACCATCTGAACTGATAGTTGGAAAACAAAAAGCTGGAGGTAGCAAGAATGGAAAAGGAATAGATCACATTGGGTCATGATTAGGACCAAGAAGTTTGGTTAGGATACTTGCAGTATTTCAGGCAAAGGTGGTGGAATGGGCTAGCATGATAGTGGGGGAAACATTAAGAACTGCTTGGATTGAGAGTGTTCCAAATATTTCATTTACTCCCCTAATTTTCCAAATCTTTCTATTATTAGCTTAGGGCCAGCTGACTATTTCTGGCCAATGAGTAGAACTGATACATATCACTTCCCAGAATATGGGAGTTAATAGATGTTGTGTCTCCTCGTTTCTTTCCTCCCCTTACACAGCAGTCTTGGGCATGATGCCAATACATGCATGCCAAAAGATGGATGAGGGTCTCCTGACCCATATTGGGCAACTTTTTCTTACGCTAACCTCAGAGATAGAGTGTTTATTTTGGCATCTAACATTGTTTACCCTGGAAACACAGTACATATTTTGGAGTTGAATTCAATAGGACTTGCTAAGGGGATGAAAGAAAGAGAAGACTCCAAGATGATTCCACACTTTTTTTTTTTTTTTTTTTTTTTGCTAGATCATGAGGATGAATTAGATGTCACTATGCAGATGGAGAACACTAAGAAGGAGTATCAGGCTTGAAACCAAAAGTTTGAATTTGGACATGTTAAGTTTTCATTGCTCATTAAGCATCCAAAAGAACCTTCTAAGCAGATGATTGAACACATAGTTTGGAGTTCAGAGGAGGGTCATGATTGTCAATACAGACTTGGTAGTCATCATCATTCAGATTGGGATTCAAGACCATGGGACTAAATAAGGTTATCCAGGAAATTAATGCAGGCAGAGAAGGGTATTATTAAATATAATGAGGGAATAGTACTCAACTCAGTGTGGTCACTGGTTTATTGGAGGGGCAATACAGTAAATCAAACAGATAATGATTACCCGCCCCCACACACCTTTTCTCCCCTGTCCCACACCTGGTCTAATTTTGGTCTGGCTTCTAGAGGATGATTATATAGTGATGATGGTGGTTTCCAAGAAGAGATGAAGGTGGCACCTAAAGAGTAACAGGAGGATGGAGTTGCTTCGCACAGGATAGCCAATCTTGGATCTTCATCAAGTTAGAAGATTCTTTCACCCCAGCCTACATAATCTCTATTTGTGGTCTTCTAACCCAATACCCTCTTTACTATAGCAAACTCAGCCTCCCATAATGGACCTCCAATGTAGGCTATGGGAGGCTGATTTAAATTGGGGTGAGAAGAACTTCAAAACTGAAGAATGTTGCAAATTTCGCTGTCCTGGGCATTTAACAGGTAGGGCTTCATTTGCCTTATTTTAAAAAAGGGAAAGAGGAAGGATGTCAGCAAAAATAACAGAGTAAGAACTTGTAAACATTTTCCAAAATAACTAAAAATTAGCAAAATGGTCCAAATCAATCAGAGTTTTTCAGAACTCTGGAAATAAACCAGCTGAAACGCAGTAAGAACAGCAAGACCTGTGGCATTTAATTTTATTTAGTACCGTCTTCCACTCTGCAGTTCCACTGTGGCTTAAAAAATGGTAGCCCACATGTCCAGTGCAGTGTGGCAGTCACTGGTAGGAGCAGAAGAGACCTAGAACTTTTTCAATTCACTCCCAAAGAATTGTTATTATTTTACCTGTCTGGTGGTTCCTTAGAACATTCCACTTAAGAGACTGACTCAGAGCTCATTCAGAATGTGCAAAGCCTTTTCCTTGCCAGGATAGAGAGAAAGCACTGGTTGGAACAATTATAGGCAAGTGTTTTAAATTTGTAGCTGCATGAGGTGATGGCTAACAGTTAGGACAACGTATAGACTAACCAGAAGCTTAAAGGGAAAAGCTGGGAAATGAAATATCAATAGTGCTTTCAAAAGATACCCCTGAAAATCTAAAAGGTTGTATGCATGCACAGGCTTCTGTACATGCATAGAGAAAATGTGAGAAGTCCTTAAGCTTTAACCTCTGACTGACCTTGAGGCTCTACATAAGCAGGAAGTGAAGGCTAAGGCAGAGTTGTAAAATGCCTGGTTGGGTGTTAAAGATTGCCCTAAAACATACAACATCCCAGTCTTGGCAAAGTCTTGTTGGTATATCGAAAATAATTATGTTTTGCTGCAACTGACAGAAAATCTAAATAAAATAAAGCAAACAATAGAAAACAAAACAAAAGAAAACCAACAACACAGTGACTTAAACAAGATAGTTTATTTCTCTCCCACGTAATGAAAGCCAGAGGTAAACACTTCAGGACTGGAATTACAGCTCTGGACATAAGATCCAGGCTCCTTCTAGTTTTCCATGTAACATACCTAGGGTAGCCCATGTCCTCTGAGCTTAAGATGGCTGCTAGACTTCAGCTTTTATATTGGCATTCCAAGGACAGGATGGACTAAGGAGCAAATAAGAAAGGAACAAATGTACTCATTGCTATTTTTTTTTTAATTTTTATTTTTTGAGACAGAGCCTTGCTCTGTCACCAATCTGGAGTGCAGTGGTGCGATCTCAGCTTGCTGCAACCCCCGCCTCCTGGATTCAAGCCCTGCCTCAGCCTCCCAAGTAGCTGAGACTACAGGCATGTGCCACCAAGCCCAGCTAATTTTTGTATTTTTAGTAGAGATGGGATTTCACCATGTCGGCCAGGATGGTCTCAATCTCTTGACCTTGTGATCTGCCCACCTTGGTCTTAGCTATCTTTCAAGGTTTCCCAGAAGTGACATTTACTTGTCATTGAACAGAGCTAACTCACATGACTACATCTAGCTGCAAGGGGGGATGAAAACTGTCGATTTTAATATAAGAGGCCTTAGGCTCAGCTTACAACTGGGGACAACAGGAGGAAGGAAATAATGGATATTTGGGTAGGCAGCTGGCAGTCTCTCCCATTATATGATTGGATAGCTGGTGGTGGAAGAGTAAAGAGATACTGAGATCAACATCAAAGTTGGCATAGGGTAAAGACACAGACTGCACAAAAGGATGGCCATCAACTGGGGACAATATCAATGATGGTCCAGGATCCAAAATGGAAACAAATCCTGTGCTAAAAACAAAATCTTACTCTCAAGTTGCAAGAAGGCCTTATTTCAAGAACTAGTTAAGACATCCTTTTATACTCCCTAGTCAGTGGTTTTGGAGTAAGAGAATTAAGATATTCAGCAAAATACTGTTTTTGCTTAGATGACTTTCCAGTCTTTTAAAACCCAAGAGCCCATCAAATGAAATTGAGAAAATTTAGTGTAGTATACTCTTGGAGATCAATAATAACTATAATATATTCAAGGCTAAGTGATGCCCTGCAGTAAAGAAACTTAACTTTGTAAAAGCTAGTGCATATAGTTATTTGACCAACACGTTTTTCAGCATGTCAATAAATGCTGCTATTCATCAGAAAACAGTTTGGAAAAGTGTGCCGTAGAAGAGTCCTTATTTATCTCTAGCAAAAGAAAGCCTTTTTAAAATGTACAACATTTCATGGGCTGATACCTCTATTTATTAATAAAAATACTATAAAAATAAGTTACTAGAAAAATGAAAAACAGTCTCACAAAAATATGAACCAAATATTTTGTCATTAGAGTCAACAGTCATAAAATCAATCTGTCAATATTCTGACAAGGATTTAAAGCACTTACTCTCAGCAGGCTTCCAACAGCTTACCACAGAAAATTCTGTAGTTATTTCACTTTAGATAGGGAGCACAGAGTTGGTGGATGGACCACATGTCAGCACTACCACCAGGCAGCATTACTCTCCTCCTATATCCTTCCTAAGGTAGACTATCTCATGCCTCACCTGCCCTCGCCTTGTAATGCATGTTTTGCTATTTTTCATGACCCAAAGGACAATATTTTTAGCAAAATACTACCTATGAGATTAGGCTTCACTCAAACAAGCAAAAAAAGAAAAATCCAAGATTGGCTTTTATAATTTATTTATTTCAAATATAAGAAAAAGAATCTTCTCTGCCTACAAACTGGGTTTAGCTGCCCCATTGGCCTTTTAACATTCCTTTCAATTCATGATATATCCAGAGGTAACCGAGACCTTAAATGAAGACAGGAAGCACGCACCTTCAGCATGGTATCAGTGTCCATCTTGACATCGTGTGGGCTAGCCTGGCTTCCATCTTCTGCCCAGGTGTTGACCGTACCTTTTTGACACCTTTCCAGTTGCCTTTGACACCACCTGCTCCTTCCAGCCTATTCACCTCTCTGCAGTTGGTCCACTGCTTCACTGCTTACCTGACTTGGAATTCTTAGTGTGGTAGACTTCCGGACTTTTAGGATACCCAGATCCCTGATATGAGAAAGTAACTACAATTTTCCCCCATCTCTTTAGAATATAAAAGGTTCAGCTTCATGTTCCTAGGAGAAGAAGAGTGTGAATGGTTGATCCTAAGAAAGGAGGACATGGGGATGAAAAGACATCTAAATGTCAAGGTTGAGACACAGATAAAGAAAATTTGTCCGCAGAGGAGTTATTCAGCATGGGGTTCCTCCTGATATCAGGGGAGGGTGATTTGGAGGAATAGAGACCAAAAAGAAAAATCAGTTTTTATCTTCTTTACTATGAACAACTGACTTGAATGGAGAACTGCTCTGAGATAGGACAAGTGATAACTGCTTTGAGATCTAACTAGTTATTTCTAAAAATGAGGCATGGAAAGGTGACTTTGTTGGTAGCAGAAGGAGGACAGCAGTGTGCTTCATGGGTGAAACTACAGGGCAACCTTCCAGAATCCCTTGCATTGGTAGAGTTTCCTGCATCAGTCTCTACTGACCCAGGCTGACCAATTATCTCCCACCAGCCAATACAACAGTCAACATAACACAGAGCGTAGGCAAAAATAAAAATAAAAACACACACACACACAGAAAACAAAACTATCTCTAAGCATCATCACTAAAACAAAAGAGTGGAAAATTCAGATGGATGGAGTCACATGATTGGCGGAAGGTGGTGGTGTTCCCTCCTCTTGAAATGTCCTTCCATATGGAGAGACGTCCATTAGCAGAACACATCTGGTTGTCTTCCAACTCCTCATTCATTCCTCCCTGAGAGAAGAGAAGTGACTTTTCTGGTTGGTGAGCTTAAGATGGAGAATTGAACCCGTGTGGCTCATCTCGTCCGTCTTTGGGATATGCTTGCAGTTTACGTCTCGAGCTATTCCGAGCCGTGCAGTAAAGTCCTTACCCTGATGTGGTGGACTATGACTGTCCCATCCTGTGTGTGCCTAGGTGAAGGTGAATACCCAACTGGGAGTTCAGTGTTAGGAACCCCACTGTTGTCACACTTCTAAGCCATGTTCCTTAACAACTTATCAATAACAATGAAAACATTTTATCCCATACATATAATTTTTAAAAATCTTGATTTGTTCAGGATTCAGGCTGAGAAAAGAAGAGTGTTACAGATGGACCCTCCCCCAAGTCCCTAAGTAAGTCATTGTTATTTACATTGCCTCTCTGGAGGCAAGGTCTGTGATATGGTCACAAAACTTACCTTGTAGGGTTCTCAAAGATTTAATTGATCAATTTTTATGAAGGTAGTTCTAAATTATGATGTAATACACTGATGTAAACAAGTAATATTGATGATGATGATGATGATGACAACTATAAACTGAAATATGAACTTGTCATCTTGGTCCTTAATTCCTCTCATCTCCTCCACAACTCTACACCAGCCAATATGATGTCAGGTAAGTGGCGAATGCCCTTAAAATGAAGTAGCTAAAACTTGAGCATCTCTACAGAGTTCAAATGCTCATTAATTTTCAGTTCTAGGAAATACAGCAGGTAGTTCCCAGAAAAAGCATATTGATAACATTTACCAACATTTGGGGCTGTGAAGATGGTGAAATTATCTCTAACAAGTTGGGTTTTTAGAAAAATGATAAACGGGAAGCTGTTGGAGTACTCAAGTTCCTAAGAGTCACCAAACATTGTTGCTCTGACAATCAGAAGCAAAACAAATGCTTCCATGTCTTAAACATTTCCTGGTATGATGAACATTTCCTTTTATTTAGAAGATAAAATAGTTTGAACTGTGACATTGTGCTTAAATTAAACAGCGCTTGAGACAGCAGACATTTTATTTAGAATTTTTTTTAAAGAAATGGGATAGATAGATCTTTAATGTCTACACTTCTCAACCTTTAAAATAGTGGGGAGGAAAAGAAGTAAAAATAATATTTCCTTCCTTACAGGTTGTTTTGAAAATTAATGAATTAGTGCTTATTAAGTGCTTGACTGAAAGGTGATGTGAAAACTATCAAACATCATCTCTATTACTGTAGTCCAATGTTCATCTGCCACTAATAAAAGCCTGAGCCTCAGGCACAGTCTTTTGTACTCTTGTCTGTGGAGAGAATCGCCTACGAGTTTCCTTTCTTCTGGTGATAAATCATAATTAATATTTCATCCATTATACTACCACAGACGCACAGCCAAGGATGCACCGCCCTGAGCGTTGGCAGCCTCCATGGTGCTGTCTCGCTCTGCTGCCTGGTATTTGTTTGCAGTGCAGAGACACGTCCATGGCAATGGCCCATGAGGCCTGAACAAGGGAACAACACTTCTTCCTGATTCAGATCCCTGACTTTGGAGACTCCCTTGGCACCTTGCATGGGGATGGCCCCCATTAGTGGAATTTAGAGACTGGAGGGGACAAGGAGGAGTCAAAGGGTGAGAGGATGGGTCAGACCCCAGCCAAGCCTGGGAGCTAAGTGAGCACAACTTCCTGACTCAGCCTCTCTGGCTTACGGTGGACTTCTTTGGTGTACCTGAGCTGTCAGCAAGTTCCTGTTGGGCTCTGCCTATTCCACGTGCCTGTCATTCAGCAGAAACTCATCAACAAATTTCAAACTGGAGGTGTTGCTGAATAGTCAGAATATTTTAAGAAACCACCGCCCTCCTTCTTGAATTTACAAAGCATAGGAAACTGAAGGGAATCATCAGGTCCTTCGGTTGCCACCATGACCCTACATCTACCTGTCTTTACTTTAGCCTTAAGCAAATGTCTGTGATTAGGCCAGGATTCACAACTGGACGTGCTAAGACAACCTGAAATGGGAACCAGTCGTGAGCTAAAGAAACCATCCATTAATCCAGGAACTGAAAAGGCAGCACAGGAGTGACTGACCTAATCTACCTGCTGATGGCTGCCAGACTTTGGTCACTGGCCAAATCTCTCTGGGGAGACAACAGGGTAAACTTCCATCCCAAGGTCCTTTCCTCCTGGGGTCCATGCCATGAATTGGTAATCACCACGATGTATTCCTGGATAACACATTTAGAGGCAGAATAATGGGCTGGATGGGCCAACTGATTTAGAAAGTGCTACTTCAGACCACATTCAGAGGATGTTAAGTTGTATGGGACATGGCAGGCAATTCAGTAACCTCCTCATTTTATAGATGAGAAAATAAAGGCCCAGGGAATGGCTTACCCAGAATTGCATGTTTGTTGGTGCCAGAGCCAAGATTCTCAGCATGGGAGTTTCCCCAGTACCCCAGGGGAGACCTCATAATGATGCCTTCTAATTTTGCAACAAACTGTACTTTTTCTCTTCCATAACATCTTCTCATTGTGCAAAGAACAGAGCAATATGAACTTTGTAGATTCCGCCACAAACCCCACCTCAACATCGCTTTTACAAAACTTCTCACTCTATGTGGCTGCCTACCTTTGCTAGGCTTTGAGCCCAGGTCTTGCACACAGCAGGTTCTTAATAAAATTCTATTTACTTGAATGGCATCTGTCACAATATATGGAAAGAACTCAGAAAAGCCAGTGGTGTGAGATAGACACAGTTGGAAACACTTGCCTTACAGGGAAAATCAGAAATGTCAAGGAAAATCTAGTTAAACTCTGTTAAGTCTCAAGGGATGAGTATAAGAGGCAACATTTTGGAAGCTATAATATGACTGAACGATGAGAGTTTGTAGCATTGCACTGTATTTCCACTTTCAGTAATTTTATACATGGCTTATTTTGAGCTCAGACCACATTTATTGTATTTTAGGTCAATTTGAGAAAAATTTTATCAGATCAAGATCAACCATATTTGCAACATGAAATGAAGTCATCCTATTCCTTGGCCGCTATTACACAAATGCTAAAACATGCAGACCTCAGAGCTTCGTGCCCTGTTTCTGGACAACAGTCAGCCATGGGGAGTGTGGGTGAGGGCTGAGGGATATACCGACACCCCTCACAATAAGTATGGAGGCTTAGAGGTCAGGGATGTGGTAAAACATGGTGCTTTATAACACAGGCCTGGAGCAAGACCAGAGTCAAATCTTACTTTTGCCAGTTCTAGACCTATGACTTTGGAAAAATTGTTGAACAGCTGTAAAGCCCAATCTTATATCTCATGGGCTTATTCTGAAAATAAATTAAAATCCTAGTCTATACCTGGCATATAGTGAACAGTCCATGATGGGTGTTATACTGGTGGTAGTTTTTAATGATGGAAGAAAGGTCAGGTTTTCGGTTCTTTCTCATTGCTCCACCTATATCCCATCCTAGTGTGCTTTTGCTCCTCTACCCACCCTAACTAGGCAAAACTCACTCTTGCAATCTGCATTGGCATAGTGTAGTAGGTATGAGCTCAACTCTACAGCAAACCACCAGAGTTTACTCTGAGGCCTTGGGCAATTCATTTAACTTCTCTGTGCTTCAGTTTCCTTAACTAAAGACAGGTAGGATAGGAAAATCTACTTCCCACTATTACATAAGGATAAGATTAATCAGCACACATAAAACTTTGGGGGCATGCTTGACACACTGTAGTCTCCCTCCCTACCCAAGTAAATGTTAGCTAATTCTCATTTTCTCTCACTTTCTGAAACACCAGAGAATCTTCCTCCAAAGTATGCTTCTCGTCTTTGCAGGCTCCTGCTATTAACCTCTGTGTACTGAGAAGACCTATCCATGAGCCATGGCAAAGGTCAGGAAAGATGGAAAGAGTATAAAGAATACAGTCTCAGATCCATGCAATACACAGAAGCCAGGGGTCAAGGCAGGGTCAGAATGCAGGATGAGGCAACACCCAGAAGTCAAGAGAGGTTTCAGATAAACACTCAAGAGGACAAAAGCAGACACACCAGGCAGGACATCTGAAAACCTTGAGACTGAGGCATAGCCACCCAAGGAAGAAAGCAATTTTGAGCAAGGTCTGTTTTTAGAGATTTTCCAGGGCAAGGTCCCAAAAAGCAGCTCTATATCCATGCATAAGAGATGGAGCTTATGCATTCATGTTTTCTAATAAATACATGCTTAGCACTTGCTATGAGCTAGGCACTGTTCTAAGGACAGGACATTTAACAGTGGGTCAAGAAGGCAAAACTCCTTGCTCTCATGGAGTTTATATTCCAGTCAATTTTTAAAATAAGTTACTTGCACATGTCAGATAAATTTCCAAGGGTGAACTCTGAATAAAGGCTGAATTCTAAAGAAGAAAGGCAGTGGGTTAATGTTTAATTTACCTGTGCCGCAAACCTTCACCCCAGTCAATGTATTCTGTCTCACCCAAGACTAAATATTGGAATAGGACATTATTTTAAGCATAATCCTGGATCTCCTCCAGTTTATACCTGAAATAAACAACTCACTTGCAAAGATGAGTACTTTCTCATTAGTAACAGAATTTTATCTTCACCCGTCTCCAATCTCCTCCCACTAGGGGATGAGTTTGGAGGCAGGGTCTTAGGTCTTTTGATGTAGCTTCTCACTGCTCTTGGCAGATTCTGAAAGATTAGAGACCCAGTAAAGATATCTCAGGTCATAGAGACCCTGCATTTAGCTTTGGAGAAGTTAAGGGCCCTGCAGAATTGTGGAGGTTTGGGGTATCTCTTCTCCCCATCCTGGGCACTAACCAAAGACTCATTCCAAAGCAGCTTTTCCCCATGGCTGGTGCCGGTGCTGAGAGGCCCAAAGACAGCCCATCTGCCCAGGTGCTGACCGAGCGCTTTTCTGCCCACGTTTGGAGCTGCCTTCTCAGCATGGTGATGTCACTGCTGCCTCAGTCTGACCGCTGGCTCCCCAGAATCTCAAAATGATAGTGTGACTCTGTTCTGGTCTTTTGTGGAGCTGGTAGGAATTTCTGTTGTTTCTTGGTTATTATGGAAACCACTTCCACAAATAAATATTTAGATAAGGATGAGGAACAAACCTCCTCAAAAATTGTGTGTATTTTATTTAGTGCCGAAAGTCTTTAGCTATAGTACAGAGTACAAGCTAACCGGCAATGGCCACGCCTCTCCAGAAGGAATGTTCTTTCTCTCTGACCATGTGTGTTCCTTTACCATCCACTCTCCATTCCTGACTTCTCCTTTCCTTCCTTTCTCCTTGCCAATTACTTTCTCTTATTTTTCCTTTGTTCTTTTTCTCTTTACATTTTCTCTCTCTCATTTGTCTTCTTGGCATCTGGTCTACCATCCTCTTGTCTCTCTCCTCTTCTTTCCTTTTCTTCTAATCTGTCTCCCCTTCTCTCATTATAAAAGAGAGTATTCAGACAATTAAATCTGTGCCTGGTTTTGGTCTGCTCTGGTCCTCGAGACCATGAGTGACAGAAGACTCTGCCCTTGGCCGCCCATCACACCATAGGCCTGTAGCCAAGCCCCACTTCCGGTGCTTGCTGGAGAGCTGCTGAGAAGTCCTCCTGGCCAGGGCACAGATGGTGGGTGATGGAGTCCGGATGCCGAGACTTAGGGCGGGTCAAAACAATGATCACTCAAGTGTAAACTGTGCTAATTGCTGAGGACAAAGGGAGAGCCAGGCCCCAGTGGAATACATTAGGGTGGAGTACCAAAAGCAAGGGGTGGCTTCTATGGTCACAGATTACTATCAAGGGTTCTGGTCTAAGCTTCTAGGCTGCCTTTGTTTTCATTCTCATTTTATCGACGTAGAGGCTGCGCCATTGTACCCCAGCATGTGAAAGTTTATTTTGATCATTTAGGGACCATTTCCCAATGTTGGAGATATTTTTCTTGCAAGATATCTCACTTAAAGCATAATAAACAGACAGATGGATGATAGATATGTACTACATACAGATACACACACAAATATAAATACAGAAAAATAAGCATACAGTTTACTATATATACACCCCCCTAGATACACATTTTATTGTAAAATAAAGCAGAGAAACAGAACAGTGCGAGACAAATGTGTAGCTTAGTGAATTATTGTAACGAAAACACTCCTAAATCCACCCAGATCAAGAAAGAGAGCCTTGGCAGCCACCTGAGGGGCCCCCTCCACACACCTCATTGCAGTCACAGCACCATTTCTCGCTCTAGCCCTTGTGTTTCTTTATAGCTTTATCACCCAAGTGTGCATTCCTATATGTTATAGTTTAATCTTGCACATTTTAAAAGCATGGCTTGTCTTTTACTTTAAGTTTCTTTCTGTCTCGCTGTTTTTCTTGCAACTTATCTGTTGATGCACCTTGCATTTGACCTGCCATCTAGCTTTTGCTGAATGCTCCTTTGTCCTCTGTGTTTCCTGCAAATTAGCAGCTAGAATGTGAATCTTGACCAGACTCAGACGTGATCCCCCTGGCAAGACAGTGGTGGTGTGTTCTTTTTTCAAAGCATTATGTCTGGTTTTCACTCTTCTTTTTTTGGTGTCAGTAGCTATTGATGCTCAATTCTTAGATTCATCAATTCATAGGGAGTTGGTGACATCTTAATCTATTATTTCATGTTTCATCTAATAGCTGCACTAACTGTGTAAGGAAACACTTTTCCTCATCCAGTATTTTGTTACTTAGTAGTACAGCTCATATAGGAAAGACAGGATAAATGCTTGAATCAAGATTATGAATTGGTTTCCTGTCACCCTCTGAAGGTGATCAATTGCAAATATCCTTATACATCTGTGGATTTACAAATATTTGACGGGTTTTAATTCATTGCAATCCTTTGCCTTATTGAATCTCAAATTGTCCCCTCTTTGGTAACTGAGAACCTTTTCAGGTTGGTTCCCAAGTCCTTTTCACGTGTCTCTAATAGTCTCTCATAGTGTCTGGTACCACAAGATATTTCAGACTCATTTTGCATATTTTCTTGAGAATCCCTGCTTTTGTTTGCTTATTTTAAAATGAGAAACTGTATTGTCAAAACCACAAGGGCATCAGAGATACTGATTGCTACTGGGTTGTATATAGAGAATATGTGCATATACATGTGTTATAGGTAAATAGACAGATGATAGATAGCTGTAATCTCCTATAAACACATATAATGAATTTTTGTATTCATACTGATATTTTCAGTTCAAACTTATAACTACATGGTATTCTCTCAACTTCTTCTAAATTACATATGTATCCCCTCCCATTTATATTTACAATCTTGGTTCTCAAGGATACCAGGAATGGTGGAATTAGAATATCCCTTAATTATTTATTTGCTTACTACACATACAAGAGTCTCAGAATAATAGTATTATACTACCTCCACGGATTATTATTACTCAAGGTAGATAAAAATTTTTTTATATATGTTGTCCTCAATGTCCTACTTTTTTTTATTGTACTATATTTACATTGTCAAAGCATATGTGCACTCCATACTAAGCTCTCTCCTGCTTTATGCTTATTTAACCTCTTTTCTACAAGTGTAAATATATTTAATGATCACTACCAATTCTCCTATTTCTCTCTAGTCGTTTTGATGGCCTGAAGCTTATTCTCTAGTAACATCCTTAAGAAGGGGCCATGGGAACAGAAATCTCTGATTCTTGATGTCGACAATAGTGTATTTGCGCATTTATACTTAAAGGTTAGTTTGAAAAATAGAAAACAATTTTCTTTCACTGAGTAAAATGACTCTAATTTTTTCTGGTGTATAAGTCTGATAAAAAGTCTGATGACAAAATAATTTTTTAATCCCTCTCAGTAATATGCTTTTTTTGCCTAGATGCTCGTATAATTTTAAAAAAACCCAACTTTAGTAATATTATTAGAATACATCTTTGTGATCATCATTCTGTGTTGATATTCTCAGGTGCATTGTGTATTTTTTCAATATATGGCTTCAAATGCTTTTTTATTTTAGGAATTTTCAAGAAAATATTTGTTCTTTCCTCTTGCTTTGGTTTTCTTCTTCAGAAACACCTAACATTGGTGTGTTGGGTCTTCTTTAGCTATCTTTAATATTTGTCACTTTCTCTCAAATACTTTTAATCTCTTCATTTCATTCTGATTTAAACTTTTTTTCCTTTTTACTTTATATTTCTTTTAAGTCATCATTTGTTGTATTTATTTGCTCTTGTGTATCTTCTAGTTTAGTCTTCATTTCTAAAATGATTTTTTAAATTTATTTCTATTTTTTTCTGTCACCTTTTTCTTGAGTTTTTTGAAGTCTGATTTACGTTGCTGTCTCATATCTTGTATCACATTAACGTCTCTTAGTTCATTTCAAAATATTATGTTATAGTTTTACTTTTTAAAAAGCTTGTCTTTCTGCAATTTTCTGGGAATGGGATGCAGACTTTTCCCTTATCAGGTGCTGGGATATGAGATCTTACAAGTTTCTGGAGTGTTTCTTTTGCTTTACAGGTCAGCTGCCAATTTTTTCAGGCTGGCGAGATGTTTTCTTAGTTTTCTAGTCTCTCTACCAGCTTTCTGCACCTCAGGAGGTCTGTCCCCATTCTGATGACTGAGATCTGTCCCCATTCTAGCTTTTGGAGGGCTAGTGCAATACGTTTGGTGAAGGTCTGGTGCCTTAGGATTTCTCTCAATTATCTCATCTTACCTCCAGCCTTTGGCAACTGCAATTTTCACTTGGTAATGGCCATGAGAACCTTCCGGAGATGTCTCTCAGTTCTCATGCCCTACCCTCAACCTTTGGACGGTCTCTGCATTATACTCAGTGGATGTCTGAAATACCTTGGAGGAATCTCTCTCAACTCTTCTTCCTTATCCACAGCCTGCAGAGAATTACCCCAAAGCACTTGGTAAAGGTTTATGCAAAAGAGTTAGGGGGTAGGTAGACTCGTTTTGTGGCTGGGGTTCCTTTACATTCTCATCCCTTGATCCAGTCCATGGCCACTGAAAGTTCATTGCAAGCTTGGCTGATTTCTTCTTACCCCATCTATGGTACATTCCTCTTTCTCCCATTGCTCTGCCAGGGGTAAAATCAGCCATGGGTCTCTTCTTTCCTAGGAAGTCTTCATCCTTTCTGGAATTAGTTCATTTAGACAATTTGCAATTCAGCTCTCTGATGGTGTACTCAAATAGCTATGTTGTTCACCTTATTAGGCTTGTTCTCATTGTTAGGATGGGATCTCAGTCTCTTGTCACTTTCTATGTCTGACAGGACACAGTCCCACATACAATCTTCTTGTTCATCCTCTAAAGCTCACACTAAAAAATGGCTGTGTTCCACTGTGGCTAAAGCAAGAGCCACAGAGAAACCAAAACACAGATCCCTGCATTCAATAAACATTCTAAGGTCTTTGCAGGCTGGAACAATTTGCTTTATCAGGCAAATGCTTATGTGGGGATCATGTGGAGTCTCACTCATTCTTTATCTTCCCCAAGATTCCCTTTCTTCCATAATCTCACTCCAGTTAAGTACTTGCAACCCACACTGTCTTCTAAGAGATGGGATATGCTCCCTCCCCCGGGAAGTCTTATGGAAAACGTGTGCTTTAGTGAGTGAGGTTTAGCATTCACTCACCTGGACTGTGATGAGAAAGGCCTAGGGAATGAGCCTGGTGATTGGCTAACAGGTTTGGTTCCATAAACTCACTCTGCCTAACACCTACCTTTGCTCTCTCTCAGAGTTCATCCAGGTCATTGACCCTCCTATCTCTAAAGTCTCTTCCAGGAAGCTCTGTATAAATGCCTCAATCTAACATTTTTATTCTTCTCATATTTTCCCCTTAATATTTCTGCACATTATTTGTGCATATTTGATTACAGGCAAAAATGAAACATAAATTTGTAGTATTCACTCCCCTGATGAATGGAATCATCCAGTCTTATGGCTTTATATACCATCTATATGTTGACGTACATACCGGTGCCTACCTGCTGATATCAGTCTTGCCTACAATGTTACAGAGAACAGAATTAGGTCTACTATTTTGGATAAAGCAGGCATTGAAGACCAAGTTATTGACAGACCCAGCCCAAAGTCTCAACAATACAGTAACAACTCTGCAATCTAGCCCAGGAGGTAATTAGCAAATCATAGAATGTTGTAATCCACATCACCACAGCAGTGTGTTGTCCAGGTTAGCCTGCTGCAGGCAGCTGCTGTTAGGGGTAGCCTGACTACAGCCAATAAAACTCGAGCCCCCAATTAGTGACTCCTCAGTCACTCTGCTTTCTGGGAAGGAATGGCCAAATGCAAGCTATGGTTCAAGTCTACAGGGCAGCTAAGGTGCAAGGCAGATGAACAAGACAGAAACTGGCACACA
>NW_012105453.1:652635-656835 GCF_000951045.1 Mandrillus leucophaeus
TCTTCTTGTTCATCCTCTAAAGCTCACACTAAAAAATGGCTGTGTTCCACTGTGGCTAAAGCAAGAGCCACAGAGAAACCAAAACACAGATCCCTGCATTCAATAAACATTCTAAGGTCTTTGCAGGCTGGAACAATTTGCTTTATCAGGCAAATGCTTATGTGGGGATCATGTGGAGTCTCACTCATTCTTTATCTTCCCCAAGATTCCCTTTCTTCCATAATCTCACTCCAGTTAAGTACTTGCAACCTACACTGTCTTCTAAGAGATGGGATATGCTCCCTCCCCCGGGAAGTCTTATGGAAAACGTGTGCTTTAGTGAGTGAGGTTTAGCATTCACTCACCTGGACTGTGGTGAGAAAGGCCTAGGGAATGAGCCTGGTGATTGGCTAACAGGTTTGGTTCCATAAACTCACTCTGCCTAACACCTACCTTTGCTCTCTCTCAGAGTTCATCCAGGTCATTGACCCTCCTATCTCTAAAGTCTCTTCCAGGAAGCTCTGTATAAATGCCTCAATCTAACATTTTTATTCTTCTCATATTTTCCCCTTAATATTTCTGCACATTATTTGTGCATATTTGATTACAGGCAAAAATGAAACATAAATTTGTAGTATTCACTCCCCTGATGAATGGAATCATCCAGTCTTATGGCTTTATATACCATCTATATGTTGACGTACATACCGGTGCCTACCTGCTGATATCAGTCTTGCCTACAATATTACAGAGAACAGAATTAGGTCTACTATTTTGGATAAAGCAGGCATTGAAGACCAAGTTATTGACAGACCCAGCCCAAAGTCTCAACAATACAGTAACAACTCTGCAATCTAGCCCAGGAGGTAATTAGCAAATCATAGAACGTTGTAATCCACATCACCACAGCAGTGTGTTGTCCAGGTTAGCCTGCTGCAGGCAGCTGCTGTTAGGGGTAGCCTGACTACAGCCAATAAAACTCCAGCCCCCAATTAGTGACTCCTCAGTCACTCTGCTTTCTGGGAAGGAATGGCCAAATGCAAGCTATGGTTCAAGTCTACAGGGCAGCTAAGGTGCAAGGCAGATGAACAAGACAGAAACTGGCACACAGGTAAAAAGATCTAATAGCGATGGACTGGGTCTGAATCCCTGGATGTGCCAATGATTGCCTGTAGTATCTTCAGCAATTTAGCTAACCATTCTCGTTTTCAGTTTTCTCCACTGTAAAATGAGATCAATAATAGCTACCTTGCCGTGCTTTGGCGATAGTAGTGAAAATAATGAATAGGAAATTTCCTGGCTCATTTTAAACACCCTTTCAGTATTTTTCTCCCCTTCATCTGAAATTATGGCACTTGGTGTTTGTTTGTCTTTGATCAGTCCAAGCTGATTGTGGGTTTCTGCAGATGATATTACTATTACTCACTGTCATCATCATTGTCTTTGTTATTGTGGTTGTTGTTACAGAATTTGTAGCACTTGGAAGGAAAAGACAATTAATTAATCACCACAGAGTCTCTGGTATTGTTGACAAATAGCTTTTTCCACAATTTAATTTGTGGGACTTGGGAAACAAGGTCGGATCAAAGAAGTGGCTTGAGAATAATTTACACTTGCAACAAATGAAGCTGATGTTTGCAAGCCTGTGGTTGTAGGAGCAAGTTTCCCAGTTCACACACATGCCTAAGATGGAGTTTCTCCAAACTCCCTAACAGTGTTGATGGTCTGGAGTCTCTTCCTGAAGAGGTAGCAGCTCAGGCAGCTTTCTCTTGGAACCACTCAAAGCACTGAAATGGAAAGCCAATCATGCGCCTACATAACGGCAAGCAAGTTAAGAGTTCACATCAGTCTGCATTTGCACAGCTTGTTATGGTTGATGAATTAGACAAAAAACATGGAAGGAGAACAAAGCAATGTCATTCTGCATAAAGACGATTCTTCAAGCTCACTCGTCTGCCAGACTCCGGCTTTAGGAGATATGCAGAGTCCTGGAAACACATGTTATCAGCTACATTTGGATAGAGAAAATAGCTCACACACTCACTATGCATCGCCAATTTTGAGCCACTCTCTGAATTGGTTCCCGCTTCACCGCTGGGTCTTCAAAGGTTGTTTTTGTTTTGTTTTATTTCTCTTTTTACTACCTTTAACAATTTCATTCCCAAAAAGGAACTAGGGAAAAGGGAAGAAATACTTGTCTAATTTTGACTCTGCATCTGCCCCTTTGCAAGGTACTTTTCAAACAGGGCGTATGCTTATATGTAGCAGTACACAGTTTGAAATCTAGCAGGTTTACGGCAATACGTAGCAAACCTGCCCTTTTGGTATGGCTAAGACAATTGGGGGTCTCCTGGCTCCAGTCTTGTCTTCTTTTTGAGTGCTTAGTTCAGTCTGTTTCTGCTTCTCAGATTAGTCCATATCGGGGCTTGTCTATTGGTTGTTTCCTTTTATAAAGCTATTTGCATGAGTGCAAAGTGTTCTCAACACCCCTCTCTCATTCTGCGTGTCTTACACAGCCCTCGACAACTATAGGTCTATAGTTTTGGCTATTTTTGCACCTACTGCTAACAAATAAATCCATGCAAAACTTTGAGAATCCCTTCCAAGTAGACAAGTATGTCTGCTGTTCTTACCTGGGAATGCTTTTATTCCCTGCTTGATCTGGAAGAAAGTTCTATAAACGTCTTTAACTTTAATCAGAAGTCTGAGAAATTCCTGAAAATATCTATCTCTGCTCAAAGTCATTATTTCCTACGACTTCACTAGTTGTTTTCTATTTTACATTATTCTATGTCATACTTCAACCCAACCCCAGCCCTATTGCAATGTGTGCAGTTAAAACTGCATCCACTACTGCCTCACTACGTGTTTTTTCTGATTGCCAGCTTGTCTCTCATTATTATATGAATGTGCTTTGTTTATACATATGTTACCTTATTTAATAACTAAGCAAGTGATAACTTCAGCATCCTTACCACATCCCTACAAGACAACTTTGTATAATAGATTAGAAAACTGGTGGTCAGAAAGATTGAATAACTTGTTCAGACTTATATATCCAGGAAGGGGTAGAACTAGACCACAAATTTAGGGCAATCTTAATCTAAAGATATGTTCTTTCTATTGACTCTGGGACCTTAAGCTGTGGTCACCATAAGCTGGGTGACTCTCATGCAGTCAGATCAGGCACAGTTCTATAATGCTGCTTTTGAGTGGTATACCAGGTGTACATACCACAATACCCTCAGAGTTTTCAGTAAGTCCCTCTGTTTCTTCCCATGGCTATACAATTTTGTTCTGTGGAGTGCAGACTGCAACCTATCTTTTAGGAGCAGCTAAACACAAGTAATAACATCAAGGCTCATAATATTTAATTTCTCATTGTATTTTTCATTCTTAGGCTATATTCCAATAGTCATGGAATATCAATACTGGAGAAGAACCTAGAAATCAGGTTAAGCGCAGTCCGTTGTCTTGTGATCAAAAAGATAGCACCAACAATACCCAGCCCACAAAACTACCCAGTAAGCAGACAACCGCTGTCCCTGCAAGGATAGGGTTGGGAAGGTGAAGATGCATGATCGAAGCCTTTGAAACCTGACAGTAAGAACCAGAAAATAATCCCGTGTGCAGGAAAGCTTCATGGTGATGACTCACTAGGAATTGGCTGGGCCACAGGTGGTTTGTGTTTAGAATTCACACTGGAGAAGGTACTATGTCTATATTATCCAGTGTCATTGTATAGGGTTTTATGATTACTGTCACACAGTAATTACTAAGATGTATTTTAGTAATTGATTGAGCTCAACACAAAGCAACAACACAAAGCTACCTCCTGTCTTTTAGGTACTTACCCACTGAAACGTGCAGAACACTGAGGCCAATTGATTTAAAGCCACTGATAATCTTTAACTTCCTGTGCTATCCATGATGTCCATGCCATCATTCCTTAATAGACGAAGTCTAATAATATGTCAATTTTATTTATTTATTTACTTTTATTTTTATTGTTTTTAAGTCAGAGACTCATTCTGTCACCCAGGCTGGAGTGCAGTGGTACTATCTTGGCTCACTGCAACCTCCACCTCCCAGGTTTGAGTGATTCTTGTGCCTCAGCCTCCCGAGTAGCGGGAATTACAGGCGCACGCCATCATGCCTGCCTAATTTTTGTGTGTACTTTCAGTAAAGACAGGGTTTTGCCATGTTGGCCAGGCTGGTCTC
>NW_012105453.1:657620-720737 GCF_000951045.1 Mandrillus leucophaeus
TCAGAGATGAAGCTGGAAAGTTATATAGGGCCCAGGACGCAGATGGCCTTGTAAGTCATGATAAGAGTTTGGGGCATTGCCCTGAAAACAGCAGGAAGCTATCAGTGGGTATTTTTGTTTTCTTTTTATTTTTTCATATAAATGGGTTTTAAACCAAGCTGTGACTTTAGACCTATTCTTTACAGGGATAACTCTGATTATAATGGAGAGGGGAATTTGAAGCCAGGAAAAAGTGGGCACAGAGATCACTTTGAAGGCTGTAGTTTTCATTCATTATAGAGCTGTGTCTCTTAAATTAGAAGATTCCCTGAGTAAGTTTATGTTGTTATCTTTTCATTTATGTCTTCCTCATGTGCTCATACAGCATTGCCATTAGACCTGCGACAGAAGAGCTCTTGTGCTAGGCCCTATGCTTTAGAGAGCTCCAAGTATCATAAACACAAGATAAATCAAAGTATTACAGAATATTTGGGCATCTCTGTCACTTGTTTTTAGCACTATCTGAACATAAATGGTAACCCTATCATTGTCTATGGGGATCAACATTGTTTAGGCTTCAGGAAAACATTTTTCTTCTCCATCTCTGGCTACAAAGCAAGTGTGACCAATTTGGGTAAAATTCTGTGGGTCATGCCAGTATTAGACAGCAACACTGCTTTAGAGGTGGGGAGAAGTAAACCAGTGGAAACTCTTGAGTAAAAGAAAAGACAAATCAGTGATAGTATCTTTCTTCTCAGTGTGAATGTAATAAATTCTCTTTCTTTGTAGAGATGGCGTCTCTCTATGTTGCACAGGCTGGACGCCAACTCCTGGGCTCAACTGATTCTCCTGCCTCAGTCTGCCAAGTGGGCCATGCTGGCCTGAATGTAATAGACGCTTGCATAACGAGATGTTGTTTCTCAATAATGTCAAAAATTTGTGCTATTGTTTATCTTCATGTTCTAATTCTTTGTTCCACCAATGCTCATAAAAGAGCATGACATTCCCCACAGTTGTACTTGGCAACTGAGGATTTATTTTTTGCAATTGCAAACACTTTATACTACCCTTAAATTTGTGTATCTGTAGGCCTAGACATAGCACATGCGAAGTATGACATTACTGTAAAGATCTATATAGTGATGATGGTATTATAATGTAAGTCACAATGATAAAATAAAAATATTTTGTATTATATTTTATAATAATAGTTTATCACATGCCATTTCATTATAATATTTGAAGAGGATGTATAAAGTTCCAAATATAAGTATTATCTGAAGAACATTTTATTAACATTGTAATTGATAGTGCATCTATAAAACATAGTTCCTTTAAATTTAAATTAATAAGTATCCTGAAACTAAAATGACTCAAGAAATGTTGTGTGATTTGCACTGTGAGTAAAACACAAATTAAGTACAAATCTTGATTGTAAGAACATAATTAGCGATTTTGCTGAAAGAAAGGCAATAAAAAATTTAAAAACGACTGTTATTGAATAAAAATATAGTTTTTATGAATTATGTATGTTTTGTTAAATATTAATAATAATGTATATTAATGTGTGAATCACTGTTATTGAATAAAAGTATAGTTTTTAATGAATTATGTATGTTTTGTTAAATATTAATAATGCATATTATTATTTGTGAATCACTGTTATGGAATAAAAATATAGTTTTTTATGAATTATGTATGTTTTATTAAATATTAATAATAATGCATATTATTATGTGTGAATCATTGTTTTTATTTTATTACTCATCTAAATATGGCCAGTTCATTGCTAGAACATTCCAGAATGTAATAATAATTAAATTAAATTGAGTCATCTTTGGTGTTTCAGTCACACAAAAACAGTAGGTACTCATATTTTTTCTTTTTGGCTTTAGGAAGGGAGGATTGAACCTTTTTAATGTAACTATGTGTTATTTTGATTTTAACATTTTTTTTTTTTTGAGATGGAGTCTTGCTCTGTAGCCCAGGCTGGAGTGCAGTGGCTCAATCTCGGCTCACTGCAAGCTCTGCCTCCCGGGTTCACGCCATTCTCATGCCTCAGCCTCTGGAGTAGCTGGGATTATAGGCACCCGCCAGTTAGACAGCCTGTGGGCCTCCATAGGCACTCCTGCCTCTGGCCCTGTAAATGTCAAGGTGCGCCTTCCTCAACATGCATGTTCTTTAGAATTAGTCTTCCGCAACCCTCTTTCTAAAAACTTCCTCTTCAATAACTTTCTTCTTGTTTTTGCCTCCGGCTCTCACTCTTGTATAATGATTTGTACATTGCTATCACCCAGTCTCCCATCCTGCATCCACCAATTATTTGGGGCATTCTATTAGTCTCCCAGTTGAAGATCATCTGTCTTGGGACAGCACAGCCCTTGGATTATGTATTCTTTTCTCTAGCCCTCCACAGTACTTAACACTCTACTTATCACTTATGATTGAGTAATTTGGAGATGAAGGACAGATGTAATTCCCAAGATGGAGAGGCCATAAAAGGTTTCAGACAAAATTGCATGGAAATTTGGATGACAAAAGATGAATATAGAAATTAGGGAAGGATGGTTGTTGCTGCCAGTACATATCCTGCAACCGTTAACATCTAAGAGCCTCAGGGTCGGAAGAGACATTGAACATCATTCAGTCCAACTCTCATTTACAGATGAGAAAGTGGGGACCCAGGGAGGAGAAGTGACTTCTACAGAGCCACATAGCTACTAAGCGGCAGTCTAGGACTCCAACCCTGATTTCCTGAAGCCCAGATGCCCTCTTCAGAACTGAGGTGAGGGGTGGAGTATTGGCTACTGGTGGCTCACAGCCCAGTCCTTTGCTGGACATTGCTCTTGACTGAAGGGAGCAATCCCTGGAGCTGCCCTGCCCAGGGTTACCTGGGCCCCAGGGACAGCCTGTATCCACTGCTTGGGTAGTGGAGAGGCACAAAGGCTTGCTCTTTGCACATGTTCACACATCCCTGAAGGCTCATCCCAACTGCAGAGTGCCCTGCAGGGCTGGCTGGAGCCTCTGATGCTACTATTTCACTGCTCAACTTCTCTCTGTTCAATACTGCTCCCCTCACTCCCCATTAAACTTATTGAACACAAATGTCCATCTGAGAGCCTGTTTCACGGAGAACCTGGCCAGAGAGATAATCTAACCAGGCTCTCTCTTACGGAAAAAGAGACTGACAGAGAGATGGAGTCTCTGATCCATAAGCACTCAGTTTTGATTGAAAAAATAAAAGGGATGCCTTTGCTTCTAGCCACCTGCCCTTCCTCCTCTCCCCTACTACTCCTCCCACTGCTCAGCTCATCTGAGGAGTCACCTACATGTCCTGACGATTGCTGGGGGTTTTCCGACCCCAGTCAGCCAAGGCTTACTTTTCGGTCTCCCTCTGGAGCCTTCCTCAAAAAATGTTTTCTATTTGTAAAATCCCTCGTGGCAAGAGTGGGTCAGAGCAGGTTTATATAATACTGCTTATCATCACGCATAAGGCCTTCGAGTCCAAACTGCCTTCCTGGGCTGGGTTGTCTCCTTCTAGCTGTCTTCCATATCTTGTAAACTAGCTGAGTCCACACAGCTTGAAAGCAAGAACAGAAGGAAAAGGATGCTATTCTTCACCTTAACCCAGGGCACTCCTACCAAACCTCTCCTAGCAGCCTGCTCCCCAGGCACCTGTACCACAGTCTTCCTGGAGCAGGAAAAAATACAAACACACATCGGGCTTATGATGGCTGGGCCAGATTCCTGGGAGCCACAAAACCAAAGGTGGGCTCTTTATGTAGTGCCAACCAAATAGCTTCATCCCCCTTCTTGGAATTTTAGTAAATGACCACCTTTCTCTGGGAAGCCTTCCTTTGTCAACTCTACCCGTTGTGCAAGCTATCAACACAGTTCTTGGCTCAGTATCATCACTCTCTTCTCTCCTCTCCTTAAACCCTTCTCCCCACCTAAGTGTATAGCATGATAGTTAATTGTGGGCCATTGGCCATTATATGTATATTTGGATATGACCTAGAAGTACTCTAATTAACAAACTGACAGGATGGGCTTTTTAAAGCTGTGTGTTCACACCCTCACTGCACCTCTGGCTACTCCATTCATTGGAAAGCCCTCCTCAGTTCTTACCCTCGCTCTTCCTTTCAAATGCCCGCTGTGCTGTCTGGAAAGCTGTCTGTCTTCCCAACTAGTCTGGGTCCTCCTTAGAGGGCAGGAACCACAGTGATCATCTTCGCATCTAATCTCTGCTTCTCCCCATCCCACTGCTTCTGATTTGCACCTCTCAAGTGCTCATTAAGTATACCTTAAGGAAAACTACTTAATGCACAATTAGGAGGCAAAAATTAGAGCTTGTAATTCCCAAGAAATATCTTTCACTCATCAGTGCCACAAAGCATTCCATTTCCCCCATTAAGTGGCACTACTCTGTGCATGATGGCACTCACTGGCAGAAGGAATGTGGCTACCAGTCTGCAGTGCCAGCTCCCTCATGTGTGATCATGGGGACCTTAGGCACTTCTCTTTCATGAACTTCAGTCTCCTCATCCATAAAGAGTTGGTGCTGTCAAATGCCACCTCAAATACTCCTTTTATGACTCTTTATGATCTTCTAGGTTCCCAGATGAATTAATTAAAATCATTGGCACCAACCCCAACCAGCCTAGTGGTGCCCGTGTAAATCTCTTTTCTGAGCCTGAACCCAAATGTAAGGTGATCTCTCACACAAGAGCAACTTGGCCTTAGTGCAAAATGCTAATCCTTTCAGATGCTGAAGAAAAATGCTATTCATAATAGTAAATGAGCTTTTGATCGCAGCTTTCTGCTCAAGCTTTCTGTATGGATATTAGCATATGCAATCTAGCCTTCATCCTCCTTGGATTTTATTAGGAGGTGGGAGTGAGGTGGGGAGGAACAGGTCAGGCTGTACGTGTGTATAAACGTCTTTGTTGGGATTCTACTCTGCACAAGTGTACGCCACTTTCTGTCACCCCAACTAATTTGTGAAGTTCTTGTTCAAAGTGATTATTGTTTATTACTTTGGAATCCTGCCCTTGTACCCTGACTCCAAATCAACATTACAGTTTTGTCAAAAGGCTTTGCATTGGAAGAAATAAAGTGTCTTACCTGAGGTCACAGAGAGGGAGAAAGAGTAAGTGGCCTGTAAGGACACAGGAGTGCAATTATAAACAACAATATATCTGAAAAATAGAGAAGATTGATTTAGCTCCATTTATTATAAGGGTATGGAGGAGAAGGCAGCAAAGCACAGGTTTTTCAGATCCAAACACTAATTTGCATTGGACCCACATGTATTTGACACGGTGGTCTTTACTAAGATGAATTGAAAATTAAGTTAAATCATTAGTTAGAACCATCTTTGGTATTTTTCTGCCAATTACAGATGTTCTTTATGTTAGTTTGCTCGGGTTGCCATAACAATATACCACAGACTGGGTGGCATCAACAATGGAAATGTATTTTCTCGCAGTTCTAGAGGCTAGAAGTCTAACATTCAGTGGTGGCAGGGTTCTCTGGAGGTCGGTCCCTCTCGGCTTGCAGAAGCCACCTTCTCTGTGTCCTCACATGGCCTTTTCTCAGTGTGTGTGCGCTCCTGGTGTCTCCTCCTCTTCTTACAAAGATACCTGTCCTATTAGATCAGAGCCCCACCCTATGACCTCATTTAACCTTAATTATCTCCTTAAAGGCTCTATCTTCAAATGCATGCACATTAGGAACTAGGACTTCAACCTCTGAATTTTGGGGACATTATTCAGTCTATGATACTCTTCAAACCCAGTTTTTGTAATGAAAAACATGGAAATAAGAGGGCTAGTTTTAAAACCAAGCTGGAGTCCATTCACCATTACTTACTCTAGAAAGAGGATGCCGAAACGATTCAATTTAGCCATGAACCGGGAGGCCACTTGTGTTCAGCCTTCGAAAGTATTTTTATTTTTCTCTCATTTTGTATTAGGTTGAATTTGAAAATTAACTTTCTGGTCTGGTTTCCCAAGACTACTTTAATTTTCCCTCTTTACTAAACAGTCGTGTCCCCCACTGCCCCACATATCCACCCTCTTTTAACCTGGCTGATTTGCTTCCTGCCCCACCATCCAAACCATGCAAGACAATTCAAAAGCACATTTTTCTTATCTTGATTCCATCAAAGCCCAGACCAAAATAATACTCCTACTCACCAAAAACCTGTTTAACAACCAGAACATTTTTTGCAAAGCATACTAATCTTTACTGACTTCTTTTCAAATAGTCTGAAGTAAAATCCTACTCACTCCCAAAACAAAAATTTAAATCTTGTATTTTTCATATCACTCTTTTAAGACTTTATAGCTGCCTCCAAAGACACATAGACTCTATTTCCAACCTCCTGAAAATTCTGTCCCGGCATCAGCCTATTCAGGTTCTCCCCAGTCTCTCTCCCATTGCTTTTTCTCCAGCCTCTCATTCTCCCTTCTGTGAGTCGTTTTTTGTCTTTCTACCTTCCAAACTCTTTCCACATTAGCAATCCCTTCAAATTTCCCCCACCCAGTGCATGTAAATTGTGAAAGTCATCCAGAAGGGTGTAATGCTTCTTTAGTGGGGAATTCTGGGAGAGGATGGGGATGAGGAAGGAGGCACTGGCATGTGTGTATGTGAGGGGCCACGCATTAATATGCTCTGCAAACTCCCCATTACTCATGTTCATGCCTACATGTAAGTTATTGTTTGTGCTAGGACCTGGATTAAGTGTTTTCTTACTATGTTGCTAATTGATTGACCCTAATGATCTTAAAAAAAAAAAAAGGAACAAAAACGTCTTGGCCATTTCAAACCCTTTCACTGAACTTTTGCTGAAAAATGTAGTGGTCAGTTGGATGCTTTTATATCGTTTATTGCTATTTGTGTTAGAGATCTTGTATCCTTCACTAAACTTACATGTCTTCATAGCAAGACCCAGCGTTAGTAAGATCTTTATGATCTCTTCTGATTCTAGCATGTCATTCAATGGAGATTTGTTGATTGATCATGTCTTGCCAAAGGCCCTATATGTTTACTTGTAAAGCATAAACAAATTGATCATAGGATAGGTGACATAGAAGCATTTGCAGGAGTAAGAGGCCAGACCGAGATCAACATCTTCCTAAAAAAATATACTAATACTAATGGATGGTTAAGAGTCGTTGTAACTGAAGTTCCTGTAGTTCTGAGAGTGCAGCAGAAGATTGGTCTCCAGTCTCTCTCTGTCCCTAAAGATAAGTTACTCTCATTATATCTGATTGTATTTAATTAGTTTAATAAAATATGCAGAAAAGGTAGGCTTTGAAAAATACATAGAAATTCAACAGGCAAAGAGAGGGAGGGCATACTTCACAAACTACATTGTCTAGTGTAGCTGGAGGGTAAGGTATGGAAGTAGGAAAGCAGGGGCCAGTCAGGGTGAAAAGGTCACAAGGCCAGGAGGACCAGAACGCTGACTTTCTCTCCAGCCCTCCCCTTGACACCTGGGAAGGGGCAGACCTGGAAGATCCACCTGAGAAGCCCCTGGAGTGGCACTTGTGGATCTTTGACAGGAGGTGAGTGTTGATCTCATGGCCGGGTTAAATTCTCTCTTCTCCTGCCATATAGAAGGCAGTTAAGCAGATACTATGGGTGAAATTCTCTCCAATAAAGCCATGGCTCTGACAGGTTGGCGTCATGGACTCTTTTTGGAGAAATTCTAAAAAAGGCCTTTAGAATTCCACATCAGTGCTGTGGGTTTATTTTGGAAATCCTAGCAGTACAGCTGTGAAGAAAGAACTTAAAACCCCACTTTTATGGGGCTATATATCTAAAGAGGAGAAACAGATCATAGACAAAATAAATACATAAGACATCATATATACCGAGTTAGATGGTGGAAAATGCCATGGAGAAAAACAGAGCAGGGATGGGAAATCAGGAGTACTGGGGTGACAGTCAAACTGCAACTGCTGTGAAAGTGATCAGGATAGAAGACACCGGGAAAGGCATCTGAGCAAAGACTTCACGTTCCTTTTCGGGGGAATGTATAGGTTATTTCCAACTCTTCACTATTACAGTTTTGGGTGTGTGTCTTTTTGTACGTCTGTTTGAGAGTCTCTGTGGGGTTTATACCCAGAGTAAAATTGCTGGGCATTGAGTACCTGGAAACTTGACCAAATACTGTACATTTTGTATCAAAAATAGTTGCACTGGCTTATCCTCCTACCTGCAGAGGTGTGAGAGCTTCTATTTTTTCAGTAATTGCTATTATCTCAGTACTTGATCTATTTTCTTATTTTTGCCAGTGTTGAAGATGTAAACAGATATCTCAAATTATTGTTTGATTTCATGTTTTCCTGATTAGTAATAAAGTTGTGTTATTTTGTCGGCTTTTACCTTCTATAAATTGCCTGTATATTTTCTTGACTTATTTTTCACTTTGGTTTTCTGTCTGTTTCTTGCACACCTTT
Source organism: Mandrillus leucophaeus (assembly GCF_000951045.1). NCBI lineage: Eukaryota > Metazoa > Chordata > Mammalia > Primates > Cercopithecidae > Mandrillus > Mandrillus leucophaeus. Next base: position 666,068 of record NW_012105453.1, read on the forward strand.
CCTTATATTCTAGATTACAATCAGTTACGTGTTTTGCCATATACTTCCTTGCCTGGTAACTGTTAAATTAGTGTAGAGGGCTTTGCAGAACAAAATATTTCATTTTTGTGTGGTCAGATCCTAAAGAGTTTTTCTCCTTTATGCTATATTCTTTTGCATTTTGCTTAAAAAGGCTTTATCCAATACAAGAACACAGAGATAGTTTCCAAATTTTCTTCTAATAGTTTTATAGTTTTGCTTTGCCATTGATTTGTGAGCTGTCTTCCATGATAAACCAGGCTCCTTTGTAGGTATGAGTTCTGCTTCTGAATCCTCTGTTCTGTTTAACTGATATATTTGTGTTCTTATACTAGTATTGTGCTGGTGTTAATGGGTCTTTGTAACTTGTTGTACTATCTGATAGCTAAAAAGAGCATCCTGTTTTTGTTCTTCTGTCTCAAAATTCATGAGCCTTTCAAAGACCTTTATTGTTCTACATAAATTTTAGTGTTACTTTATCTTATTCAGCAAGGATTTACATTAAAATGGTCTAAACTTTATATATTATTGTGGGAAGCATTGGAATTATTACGGGTTTTCTCATTCATGAATACAGTGCAGTTCTCTAGGTGTTCTCTTATATCTGATCAGTTATTTTGTCATTTCTCTCCATGGAGGTCTTGTGTATTTTTAAAATTAATTTCTAGTTGATTTAAAATGATTAATTCCCATTTTCAATGATATTTGCATTTTCAGATTCTCTGTGAGTTTTTTATCTTGAGAATGCGATTTTCAAAGACATTTTCTGGTTGCTTATTGCTGTTATAGTAGTTTGTTGATTTTCTTGGGCTATGTAAATTATCATTTTATCTACTATGATTTTTCTCTTTTCTTCTGATTCCTATCGGAAGGAAATGCCTCATTTCTTTTTCTTGTCACTCATCCACTGATCAGGACTGCTAGTACTCTGCTGAATGAAAAATTGCAATAATAAACTTGTCTTTATCATCTTCTTGTCTGTAAAGGGAATGCCTCTAAAACCTCTCTAACAAGTAAAAAGAACAAACCCAAAACACTTACAAGACATTTGAGAAATGTAATCTTAAAAAAGAAAGAAAAGGCTGGGCGCAGTGGCTCAAGCCTGTAATCCCAGCACTTTGGGAGGCCGAGACGGGCGGATCACGAGGTCAGGAGATCGAGACCATCCTGGCTAACATGGTGAAACCCCGTCTCTACTAAAAAATACAAAAAACTAGCCGGGCGAGGTGGCGGCGCCTGTAGTCCCAGCTACTCGGGAGGCTGAGGCAGGAGAATGGCGTGAACCTGGGAGGCGGGGCTTGCAGTGAGCTGAGATCCCAACACTGCACTCTAGCCTGGGCAACAGAGCGAGACTCCATCTCAAAAAAAAAAAAAAAAAGAAAGAAAGAAAGAAAAATGGTTAGGTGATGAACAATGAGTTGGGGTTGTGGGTAGATACCATGGCTTGTAGGAAGCCGCGGGTCTGCTCTCCTACTGTTGGAAAGAATGTTGACAAGAGTGAAAGAGGAGCTACGAACATACCAAGATTTTATAGTTTCTCCCGGTGACTATATCAGAAGGATCAAAAGAGAATCGAATAGGCAGTTTGCTGACAATGAGAGTCAAGGTGAATTCAGTGCTATGTCTGTATGTTATTTAAAATCTTCTGTGCCCCACATTTTGGGAATATTTCTAGAAAATGGGTACTTTTAAGAGTACTTTGAGCAAATAAGTGACATAATCAAAGTGATAAAGATTGCCCTGGATTATTTTTCTCTCTGGCTCCAGGTGCAGGAGGTCACTAAATCTTGTGGATTTCTGAAGACTAGTCAATTCCATCGCATCATCTCTGTCCATGTGGCCCCATTATCCCCAACCAAGACTATGGGACAAGCCCCCTGACTTCCCTGGCTCCCTGCTTTCTCTTTTAGTGTGTTCTCCACCCTGTCGCCAGAGTAACGGACTGCAGAGCAATCTGACGCCTCCCGACTCACACCATGACTGACTCTGGAATGTAATGGAAGCACCAGCCCCTTAGATGCAGATCTGCTGCTAAGAGAACAGTGTCGCTGGGGTTAAGTTAGCCCCTTTCCTGCATGTCATGAGTACCTCCTCATCGCCATCATCATTCTCACTGCCTTGGGATCCTGACTTTACCTTTTCTCTGGACTTGATCTCAGGCATCTGCTGTAGGGTCCTTGGCACCTTCAGGTATGACCTGTTCACCAACCTCACTTTGACACTTGGTCCACTTACTCCATAATAGGATTTGGGGTTCTCCTTCATCTGCCTCTTGCTGCTCTTCCAGACCAGACCACGATCTACTTCTGGTCTTCTTTTCATCCATGGCTAAACTCCCCTAGCATTCTCTGCTGGTAAGCCTCTTGAACCCTTCATTGCATATAAGAAAAAGCCATCATTCCTCAGTGTGACATATAAGGCCACGGTCTACCTCACCAGCATCTCCCCAGCCATGGACAGTATCCCATGGACACCTCATCAGCTGCCATTCTTCTTGCAAGCCATGCACCCTCATGTCCCTTTGTCTGTCCTTGCTATTCCCTTTCTGTTGAATGCAACTTTCTTCTTCTTTATTTTTTAAGCCCCTATGTATCCTTAAAGAACCAGTTTAAAAGTCAGCTCTTCTGAAACTTCCCCCATGTGACTTGGGTGGTTACTAATTCCTTCCTTTATGCTCTTAACAGCTGGGTGTTTACATTTGAATTATTGTCTCACATTACTTTTTTTTTTTTTTGTGAGATAGAGTCTGGCTCTGTCGCCCAGGCTGGAGGGCAGTGGCGCGATCTCGGCTTACTGCAAGCTCCGCCTCCCGAGTTCACCCCATTCTCCTGCCTCAGCCTCCCGAGTACCTGTGACTACAGGTGCCCGCTACCACACCCAGCTAATTTTTTGTATTTTTAGTAGAGATGGGGTTTCACCATGTTAGCCAGGATGGTCTCGATCTCCTGACCTCATGATCCACCCATCTCGGCCTCCCAAAGTGCTAGGATTACAGGTGTGAGCCACCGCGCCCGGCCTCACATTACTTTTTGATCATAATTGGTTTTCAAGTGTGTCTGTTCAACTAGTATACATATATCTTAATTTTTCTTTTCCAAGAAATCATTTTAGTGACAGGGACTTAATACATGCTGAAAAGTGTTCGTATAACACGAGCGATATTTAGGAAGATTGATTTGGTGGTCATATGCAGGATGGCTCATGATGAAAGACTGGATAGAGAGTCCCCAGAGGCAATTGCTATACCCTGACCATGATCTAGGTAGGGCTGGAGCTGGGGAGGATAGAAACCATGGATATCAGATCCAGGGGTAGAAAGACTAAAGAGGATGGTGGATAGGAACGGTGAGAGAAGAGAAGCATTTAAAATGTCTCTGGAATGTTGAGTACAGGTGCCTAGGGGAATGGTGGTCTAGAAACAAAAGCAGAGAAAGGAGAGGCAGTGACCTGAAGGAAAGCCATATTGGGTTTGAAGTCATTCAGGATATACAATGGCAAAGTCCTGCAGGACTATAAAGTGAGGCTCCTATACTGGGAATGTGGATTTCACACCAACTAGGGAAATGCAGTAGTTGACACTGTGGTAAGAGACAGGAGGTGTTAATATGCAAGAGAGTACAGAGAAAGGAAAAAACAGATTCTCTGGAAAATTGCTCTGCTGGGGGAGCAGAAGGAAGAAAATATGGACACAGAGAATGCAGGGGAGAAAGGGCGAGAAAGTAGGCATGAACCAGAAGAGTGTCTTGCTGTAGAAGCCAAGAGGGATGAATTGCAAAGAGTAAAAGGTCAACAGTATCAAATTCTGTGTAGAAAATGGGGCTGGAAAGAGGCTGCTGGACTTGGCCATGGAGGGCCTTGGTGACCTTCAAGAGAGCCCTTTCTGGGCAGAGGAGTGGGGTGGGGCACTGCCGGATGTGAGGGAGAGAGTGGGCGGGAGGAAGCGGAGGTGGCAGGTGCCGCCCGTTCTCCAGGGAATTTGGCAGGGTGAGGAGGGAGGGGGCTGGCGGGGCTGTGATCCCAGTACACAAGAGGAGGCTGGCCCTCCCCTCACTGCACATCCAAACCCTTGCCAAACCAGGTCAAGTCTAGCTGCAGATGACATCTCATTGTCTCTTTTCTATTCCAGCGACCATCACCTCTTGCCTTGACTCCAGAGCAACCACAGGCTTTTTATCTTCCGTATCTCTTCACTCTATTGCTTCCTTCATGCTGGGAAAAAAGTCTTCTCCAAGCTCTTTTCTGATCCTCACTTCCATGGCCAGAGACAAAATTAAGCCCAAATACTCCCCCAACAACGCAAGATTCTCCATGCATGAGTCCCCATCTTAGGCTTCAATTCCACTGGGCCGTCCCCTGCCCGAGCATGTCCCTCGCTTCCCACCCTTTCCCCTCTACCTGCCCTTCCCCTAGGGGAGCCATCCAGCACTTTGCCTTGATTTCTGGTTGAACTACCCTCCAAAGTCACTCTCTTCTTGTTTGCTTGTTTCACGTTTCCTTTTTTCTCTTCCTGTGACTGAAACTGAACTTCAAGAGTTGGTTTCTGTCCCAAGACATAATGCTTTATCTTTTTTTCGGAATAGGCATCTCCATTTTGTGTTGGGCCATGTTATAGGAAAGGCTGTATCTTTTAGGTAGAGGGTGAGCTCATATTTGTCCTACATGCAAGCCAGAGCTCCCCCAAGACCATGTGTAAATGCCCTCTCCACCATGCAGACCTCCTGGATTTCCAACTTCTTGTTGCTTTAAAACACTTTAACGTTTTGTTTATAACAAGTAAACAGGACTTATTATATTCTGTCTCTTTCTCTCTATGTATAAAATACACATATATATATATAGTCTTTATATCCACAAACACCCGCTGCACACATGTACACACACACACACACAGCCTTACCATTGCTCTATGGGCTATTTGAGGGCGGGCTTGTGCCTTACCTATTTTGTATCCTTGTAAACCTACTACAGGTCTATATCTTAAGCACTTAGTAAACTTGAATTGAATTGCAAAAAGAAAAAAAAAGTCCAACCCCAGACTCAGCTGAGAGGGTGTAGACAAGGGCAGGCACATGGAAAGATGGAGTTTTCCACTGCCCAGACAGAATGGCTCCACGGTGGGTGGTGGGCCCTCTCCCTCTCCTGAAATCAGACAGATACCCTATTGTCAGTGCCCTCTAGCTTGGCTGGGGGCTGAGGGCGGCTGTCAGTGCCACACAGGTTGGCACCTGGTGATATTTAATTCAGCACCTTATCGCAGGTAGACCGCCTGGCATTGTTCTTTCATTGTTTCACGTGTGGCTGTCTTTTCACTGGAACAAGATTCAACAACAAACATTAACCGTGTCTCCACTCATTGCGTGCCAGGTGCTTCCACATAGTTATATTTAAAACTCACAAAGCCCTGTGTGGCGGGCTTTACTATTGTTACTATAGCTTTTCAGATGAGCAATTGAAGAGTCTGGTGGAAGGTCATGTAACTGATATAGCACAAAGCCAGAATTTGGACCAAGAAGAGCAGAGCCCATTTGCACTTAGTTACAGGCTTTTTGAGGGCAGGGCAGGGCTTGACCCTCTTCCACCTTCCTGGGGCAGCCCTTCCTCCCCCATAGGGGCCAGGCTCAGTCCATAGCTTATGACGCACCCTTGGAATTAAGTTGAAGGTGAACGTACCTTCCTTGCTGCTGTGCACAGAGGATGGAAACCACCATTCTCTGATTCCTGCTGGTGCTCGGTGCTCAGCTAAGCTCCTACAATCCAAACAAGCAGCCCCTGCAGGTGCGAGGGCAGAGCTATAAATACGTGCTGCATTGTTCTCCTTGTCAGCGCCAAACAACATCAGCGCTCCTTCCTTAGGGAAGCTGATAAATAAATGAGAGATGCCATCGAAACAAAGCCAAGCCCTGCCTTAGGCTGTGCCTGGGTGATTCCAGCTGAATTGTTAAGAGGTGTGAACCTTTTAGCGGCTTTGATGATGGAAGGACCTGGAGACCATGACTAATCTCCACTGGCCACATAATACCCCAGTGCAGTGCCAGGGCCAGAGGGAGGGAAGGTTCCCCAAACGCAAGTACCTTCAAGTAGTGTCTAGTGCCAGGCCTTGATGAACACTGGCACTGCTCAGTTCTCCTCCTTTCCCCTCTGTAGCACCACATGTCATCCTCCCAACAACTTATGGAGCTGGGTCTATTTTTATTAAAAACATTTAAAAACCCTCACGTTGCAACAGAACTTTGTAATTTACAGGGAACTTCTGAGCAATCTATCGAGGCAGCTGAAGAGAGTATATATTACAAATCTCCCTTTCTAGACCGGTGAACTAAGGCTCAGAGAGAAGAAGTAACTTGCCTAAGGGGACACACAGCAAGTAAGAGGCCCAACCTGGGCCCGAATGCCTGTCTCCTGCCTCCGGGTCCAGGGCTCCTCCTGTTTTTCCATAGCTGTCCCCCTTAGCAGGACCTCCAGAACATATCGGTAAGGTGCATACTTCTTACCACAGTCTACCATGGCAGTAATGTTTGTTTCTTATCTTCTCAGGTGAACAGTGGTTGAAACTGGATAGTCTCTGAAATGAGCATTACTCTTCATGTCAATTTACAGCTGTGCAGAAGGGGTTTGGGAAAGGAGCTCTTGGTAGGGATTTTGATGCCTCTGTGAAATTGCCAACAGTCTCAGTAATGTCCGAATGGCTTGGAGCAAAGGAACAGCTACCGTCCAAGCCCTTCCTGAAGTTCCGGGAGCCACTTGTAAAAGAGGCGGGTCCCCACAGCTTTACAGAAGTTGTATTAGGGAGTAAAATTTGGAACCCTCAGCAAACTTTTGATGGAATGTAAATATCCCTGGTTTGCACGTATTAATAAAGGTAGTAAAATCAATCATGGAATAATTTTCAAAGTTGTTTTTGAGATACTGATTGGCACTTGGGCAGTGCTTAGCATGTGTGAAGGCAGGCAGCCTGGCCTGGCTCCCACCCTCTAGGGGATTACACAGGAGCCTTAAGGAGAGCTCTGGTCCCTGGGATAGCATCCCTTTCCTAGAGTAAGTGCTGCGAGAGCCTGTATGTTGGTCCCTCTGACTAGATGCCAGGTGACAATGGGAGGACTTTGGGATCCACAGCCAGGGCAGGACCTGGCCTTGGCTGGCACCTGTGTGAGCTCACCTTGCTGCCTTCACATGCTCAAGACCTGTGTCACCCACAGAACCTCGTGTTCTCCTTGGCCTTTGGCCTCCCAGACCTGGAGGCTGGCTGAGAAGCCACGGTGGACCTTTGCCACGGGATGGAGCAGGGCCCGAGCAGTCTATGCTGGGGACCCTGTCTAAGGCCACCTCTCTACATGTTGGTACTGCTTCTCCTTCAGGTTCTCCTCTCCCTGGGGTGGAAATAGGGCCTTCATCACTCATTCATTCATTTGACTTATGCTCATTCATTCACTCTACGTATTCTGTGAGTACCTTTGAGGTACCAGGAATTGTTGTAGATATCAGGAGTACCACAATGAATCAAACAGATAAACACTCCTCCCTGTGGGACTTATGTCCTATTGGGTGAGTCTTTGGTGGAGTATTTAGTGTCTGAATATAAGTAAGGCAACAGTAAGTTACATGATGCAGAGAGTTAAATGGTGTGGGAGACCTTGGGGCCTTTCAGAGAAGAGGATTGTAATTTTCAGTGGAAGCAGCTATGTTAGGCCTTACAAAGAAGGTGACATTTGAGTAAACACTTGAAGGAAGCGGGGGCATGAACCCAGCAGGTGTCTGGGGTGAGAACGTTGGATGCAGAGAGGACAGTTGGTGCCAAGGTCTTGGTAAGAAGGTTGGTGTGGTGGAGTAGGGTGGACAGGAGGGAATAAGGGAGATGAAAGGAGGTCAGTGGTCTTGGGGGAGGCTGAGTCCTTTGGGTCAGGTGGACCATTGTCAGGACTTTGGCTTTCTTTCCAGGAAGATAAGGAATCATTGGGGGGGGCCTCCTGACCTAACTTCTGTCTGAACAGATTGCTTTGGAGGCTGCATTGGAAATATGACATTGGGAAGCAATGGTGAAAGCAGGGCGACCAGTTAGAACTTTGTCAGTACTCCAGGCCCAGGGTAATGGGGACTTTGATCAGGGAGGTGGCAGGGTGAGCAGGGAGGTATATCAGAATGGGTGTATTTTGAAGGTAGAGTCAATGAACTTTCCTGTAAGAGTGGATGTGGAATGGGAGAGAAAGAGTGAGGTCAAGGTGATCCCAAGGTTTTTATGCTGAGCAGTTGCAAGGATAGAACGGCCACCCCTGAGATAGGGAAGGCTGTGAATGAACGTATTAGGGAAGCAGAACCGGAGTTCCGGTTTGCACTTGAGTTTTGAGAGACCACATGGTACAGCTCGATGACACTGGGCAAGTCACTTCCCTCTCAGACCCTCCATCTCTTCTTCTGCAACAGGGAGGTGATATCAACGCTACCTGCTTCAAAGGAGTATTACAAGGGTGCAAAGCCCTAAGGAGATTAGCGAAGCATCTGGCACATAATGGGATTAAGTAAATGGTGCCATGGCTCTTTCTCATCTCAGGACCTGGGCAGCGGCAAAGAGCCGCAGTCAACCTTTTCCAGGCTCCCAAAGGCGGAGTCTATGTGTGGCTGGGCAAATGCCTCTTTTGAAGTCTTAAAGGTCAGTGCTTTGCCAGCTGCCTGCTGGAGACAAAAGGCAGCACAATTTTCTCCATTGTCGCTTTTTGTTTCTTGCTCATCTACCTCAAACGGAGGGCCTGAGGCCAAGTGCCTGACACTGCGGGGACAGTGGAGACTCCCTTGCTGCGGGCAGAGTTAAAACCCCTCTGCACAAAGAGTAGGGACTCACCCCTGCCACCCTCCCAGGGGGCTCCTGGAAGGTCCACCTCATGGAAAGAAGGCTGGCTTTGACGTCACAGACTTGGGTTCCAGGCATAGCACTAGTTAGTCAGGTGGCCTTGACAAAGTTACTTACTTTCTGGGTTTTTTTTCCTCCTCTGTGGAATTGGGTTAATCCAACACATTCTCGGGGTGGTTGGAGCTGTGCTTCATGCCCTGGGTCCATGGGTTTGAATTCTGACTTTTCGTTTTCTACCCGTCTGATTTTGTATAAATCACCCAAAACCTCTGTGTCTCACTTTCCACATTTCAACCCGGAGATTATAACAGTACCTACCTCATATGGTGGTTGTGAGAATTGAGAGAAACAAATATAAATGTGTAACATAGAATGGCACATAGTAGGTTCTCAAACAATATCAGCTGTTATTCCTATATAGGGAATACATAAAAGTGCTTCTAAATGCTATTGCTCTTTAAACATATGACACGGTTTTACTATGACTGCTTTGAACTTATGAATTTCCCAAACCTGTCCTCTGCCTCTCATATCAGAGTGTCACATGTTTTCTATGTTAGTATACAGGAGCATCTGCATACACCCCAAATATTAAGTGTTTTTTGAAAGTGGAAGCTTGCTTGACATATATTAAATAGGGTCAAGGAAAAAATTGCAGTTAATTTTTTGACAGAATAAAAAATACCTCCACATTTTCTGAGTTGGTACATTGGGTTGTTGTTGTTGCCTTACTGAGTTTTCTTCACGCAAAGCCCACCATCTCTGGCCTGTCTCCGTGGGCTGTGATTGCCGTGGAGTTAGGCGCCACATCTCCCGGGAACTCGGGGTGTGTGTGTGAGCTGTTGGTTTACAAATGGCGTGAGTTCAGACTGAGCATAGAAAACATGTGGGCATGTGTCACAGTGAATTTTTAAAAAGACAAAAGAAATATCTGAGAAGCTCCGAGATTTGCAGTGCCGAGAACACACTCCAGCAGCAGTCAGCGTGTACTGTAAAACAGTACTCGCTGGTTGCCAACTATGTGTCTTAAGTCCTGATTAATCCATGCTCCAGACAGATGTACATGGCATGCCCCACACAGAAGGCTGCCAAACACAGCAGCAGCCCCTCTGCTTGTTCAATTTATTCCTCAACTACTGGGTTCCTAGTTTATACCACTGGGTTCCTAGTTTATACCAGGCCCTGTGGTTGACCTAGCCCATAGGTGGGCTCACTCGGTGTGTCTGTTCCTGCAGGTACATTTCTTCTCACTCATGTAGAACTCTGCTTCCATATCCTGCTGGGGCCAATTGTTTACATTGCCTCCAAACCTCAATTTCCCCATGGACAACCTCAGAGTCATCCTACTCATGCCTCAGGGTGGTTAGAAGGATATGGATGAGTTTTGTAAGTAAGTGACAGTCATGGGGAGGTATTGCTGCCCTGACCTTGCATATGCCCTTCTGTCTTACTGCATCTAGGTCTCTGGTCTGCGACACAATAGTCAATGGCTTTCTGTCATCTAGAGCATAAAGAAGATTAATGAGCACCAAGAGGCCAAGGATACTCTTTGCTCCTTTTTTCAAACTCCCTATTCAGCTCTATGGCTGTTTGGGCAAAATGGGCCACCAGGGACATGTAGAAAAGAGAGCAGACACCTACCACTCAACTTCTCAGTCACACTGATGGGCTCCTGTTGTGATTTAGCGGATATGGCACTGGACACTGGATCCTGACTCAATCTATACCGTTAATTCATTTAGCCTTGGGCAAGTCACTTCTCTTTCTTTGAGTTCAATTTTTCTTCTCTGTAAAACAAGAGGTTGTATTAAGAAATCTCTAAGGTCCCTGCCCACTAAAATATCCCATTATTGAATTGTATATTTCTATCATTTGATTGACAAATATATAATATTTAGTCAATTTACTTAAAATAGTAAGATACATTTGTTATTAATTAAAATGATACAATTCGTTGACATGCCTTATTCTCCTGGGTCTATGTACCTTGAGCATTTCTGGAAACCTCTTCAAAGAAGAGCAACCTGGAGTTGGATTATCTGTAAGCCACAGGAAATCTTCCAATGGCCTGACTCACCTCCATGCCTGTGGGTCACTACCACCCTCCTTTAAGAACCAAGAACCCGTCGGGCGTGGTGGCTCACGCCTGTAATCTCAGCACATTGGGAGGCCAAGGCGGGTGGATCACGAGGTCAGGAGATGGAGACAATCCTGGCTAACATGGTGAAACCCTGTCTCTATTAAAAACACACACACACACACACAAAATTAGCTGGGCGTGGTGGCGGGCACCTGTAGTCCCAGCTACTTGGGAGGCTGAGGCAGGAGAATGGCTTGAACCCGGGAGGCGGAGTTTGCAGTGAGCCGAGATTGTGCCACTGCACTCCAGCCTGGGCGACAAAGCGAGACTCCATTTCAAAAAAAAAAAAAAAAAAGAACCAAGAAAGATTTTACGTACTGACAGGGAATGAGAAAGCTGAGGGAGTTAGTAAATCCAAGGACTAACGATTTGAAGGAGAAGCTATGGTGAAACCCACATTGTATCTTGGATGGCGCTCCAAAAGTTCCAGGGTCTTCAAGGAGGTGAAAAAAGTCCACAAGGGGGAGGATGAAACACAAGAGGAGAGGAAGGCCTTTGCTTTCATTCAGTTCTATGCCCTTTTCACTGAGGCCCAGAGAGAGGAAGTGATGTGCCTAAGGTCACCTGATGATTAAGAGTGTTTCCTGGAACTCAGGCCTGCCTATTTTTACTTTCTTTCTCCCTTTAGCTGTTTCCCAAGAGAAGGTGGCCTCTTTCCATTTTGAAAGAAGAAGCAAGATCTGAGAAACTTTCAGTACAGTGTTATACCGCATTTTGTTGTCATTAGCAAATCCATTTCTCTGGTTAGCTCCTTTCTGTCATGAAATGAAGGCCAACTGGCCTATGTCTACACTTACTTAATTCTTAAAGTGTAGCAGGGTCGTTTCAATAGTCCGGTTTAGTTATCTGATTAGACTCTCCAACAATGTGTACTGTACTCTCTTTATATTTGTTGGGCAACTATAGCCTGAATACATATCTTCTTAAGTGCCTCTGTTCATACACACATATACACACATGTGCACACATGTACTGCCTCAGGATGTATGTGTGTGCACATGATGCCTGTGGAAGATGGTGTGGGTTTGTGAATTTCATAGCATGGCAATGGCTGTAAGATTTGCTCATCTTGCCAAAGGCAGGGCTCTGGACCCGAGGACCATTTTGGGTGCTGTCTAGCCCTAAGAGTTATAGTTTGTGGTTTTGTGTTGACTGAGGAATTACTGAAAACTTCTAGTTCTCTAAAAGTACATACGTGCTTGCTTCCTCAAAGAGAAGAGACCAGATCCAAGCCGTTTGATTCTTGATGATTATCCTATGGGTGGAAATGAGAGAAGCAATGTAGGTCCTCAAAGATGGAGCTTGCAGGGGGCAAGAGTTTTGGGAAAACTTTGTAACCAGATCCCAGAGACCTGTCTCTGTGCTGCAGTGCCACACCTGGGCAAAGCAGTGCCACAAGCAAGAGAGTGGGGTCTTCCTTGATTGTCATCTGGACGATGTCCTCGCATGCGTTTACTCCCTATTAACCGTGTGAGAGGCAGAGTTGTGTTAGGTTCTGGGGCACCAAGATAATAAATAAGGCATGGCTTTCACTGTTGCACAGTCCATGTGTAACAGGGACAAAGAGCACATTTTTTAAGACATATAATCCAAACATGGTGAAACCCCATCGCTACTGAAAATACAAAACTTAGCTGGGTATGGTGGCACGCACCTGAAATCCCAGCTACTTAAGAGGCTGAGGCAGGAGAATCGCTTGAACCTGGGAGGCGGAGGTTTTAGTGAGCCGAGATTACACCACTGGACTCTAGCCTGGGTGGCAGGAGAAAAACTCTGCCTCAAAAAAAAACAAAAAAAAAACAAAAAAAAAACAACGAAATATAATCCAGTATGATCAATGTCCTCCTAGAATATAGCTATATAAAAGTACTGTGGGAAGACAAGATATAATATAGTTATTTAAAAGTACTGTGGGAAGACAGCAAGGAGAAAATAATTCTTCCTTGGAGGAATTTTTCTCCAACACTGGCATAGGATCCTCTAGATTGAGGTAAAATATCCTTTGAGTACCTTCTATGTGTTTACCACTGTGCTGTATTATGAGCTGGGAGGAAGTGATAGAAAGAATCCATTTTGAAGAGGAAAAGGATATCCAGGAAGCAGAGCCCACGTTTCCCAATTCCCTCTCATTTATCCATTCAACATTCACTAAGCACAAACACTGTTTCACGCGACAACGGGACTCTGAGCATATGAAGATAAGTGAGAGAGGTCCCTGCCCAACTCTGCTCAGAGGACCCATCCTCAGGCCAGCTGCAAGTGTCCACAGGGGAGTCTGTTCTTGGCCAGCACCATAGTCGTTCAGAGAACCCACTTGCCCTGAGCACACCCCACTGCGGAGCCTCACCTCGGGTGGCGCATTCTCTTTGGTTCACTTTGATGGCAGATTTGTCCATGGGTCTGGTTCTGGTGGCCCAGGTGGGATGAGTCCCGTTGTCATTGTTCCCTGCTCCTGACCTCATTCATGTCTCACTCTCCCTGTGCCTCAAGCAGTAAGTTTGGGCACCCAGAGTCATACACGCTTTGCCTCTGAGAGTCAGCTGTTTGTAGGGCTTCCTTGTGCTTAGTGGTAAGTGCTGTATTAGAGCCCGGGGAGGCTCTCCAATAACAGGTCCACCTGTGGCCGGGATAGTGAAGACCTTTGCCTTCCCTTCTCTCTGCAGCCAGTTAGGTGTGGCTATGGAGGGCTCCGTGTGGTGAGCCTGGCTGGAGATGGGGGTGGGGTGCACAGGAAGGTGCACTGTGCTCTATTTGGGGTCTCTTGAAGCATAAGTGGTTTCCCAGAATTGCCAGCAGAATGCAATTCATTAAAAGTCAAACTGTGAAAGTTGAATGGGTGCTAGGAAATGTCCTATCATATAGGTCCCCATAATAACAAACTGATACTTTCACATTATGTGACTCTAGAGGGCTAAGATTGGGTTTCTCTCAACCTAGTACACAAACCAAAGTGATCCCTTGGTTACAAAGGGAAAAACAGTGGGCCTTTCATTACTCACATTTCAATTTATCTCGTGGAGATCTTGGGGAGAGGCAGTGGTTTACTTGTTTACGCTTGTTCCAAGCTGCAGCTTATGGCCCAGAGAGAGTAGGAAGAGACAGCATAAGGCCTCCGTTTTCCACCAGAACACTTAATTAGAACACCCTAGCCTCCTCTAAGATGTGGTTTAGAGGTATGAACTCGCCAGACAGTGAGTTAATGAGGATGGGAAAATTCTGCTTTTCCAGTGGGGCCAGCCCAGGAGCCCACCAGTAGGGGATGATGAAAGAACTCAACTGCTTTCCTGGGCTGTGTAGGCTCAGTGTCAAGTGTAATGATTCAAAACAAATCCTACACGTGCCAGAAGGTCCAGTGCACAAATAGGACCTTCACAATAGTAAAATAGCCCCATATATTTTAATAGCATTTTACAACTTATAAGGAATTTTCATGTATTATCTCATTTGAGCCATGGAAACCCCAGAAAGAAAACAGTATTCTCATTTTACAGATGAAGAAACTAAATCCAGAAAAGTTCAGATAATTTCCCAATGTTTACATACTCACTCAGTGATTAGCCATGACTTAGCCTTAAGTCATCAGACTCATTAAGACCCTTTCACTCCACGCTGGATGCATTCCTGACCCAAATAGAAACAGTTTTTCGATTGTTAGCTTTTTGAGATTCTATTAGGTTGGTGCAAAAATAATTGCAGTTTTTGTCATTAGATTTTTTTTTTAATTTTAATTTTAATTTTAAGTTCTGGGGCACATGTGCAGAATGTGCAGGTTTGTTACACACCTAAACGTGTGCCATGGTGGTTTGCTACACCTATCAACCTGTCACCTACGTATTAAGCCCAGCATGCAGCAGTTATTTTTCTTAATGCTCTCCTTCCCTCAAATCCACTCCCCAACAGGCCCCAGTGTATGTTGTTTCCCTCCCCGTATCCATGTGTTCTCATTGTTCAGCTCCCACTTGTAAGTGAGAACAGGCAGTGTCTTGTTTTCTGTTCTTGCATTAGTTTGCTGGGGATGACGGCTTCCAGCTCCATCCATGTCCCTGCAAAGAACACGATCTCATTCTTTTTTATGGCTGCATAGTATTCCATGGTGCATATATACCACATGTTTTTTTTTATCCAGTCTATTATTGATGGACATTTGGGTTGATTCCATGTCTTTGCTATTGTGAATAGTACTGCAATGAACAAATGCATGTGTATATCTTTGTAATAAAATGATTTATATTCCTTAGGGTATATACCCAGAAAAGGGATTGCTGGGCCAAATGATATTTCTAGTTCTAGATCTTTGAGGAATTGCCACACCATCTTCCACAATGGTTGAACTAATTTATATTCCCACCAATAGTATAAAAGCATTCCTATTTCTCCACAACTTCACCAACATCTGTTGTTTCTCAACTTTTGAATAATTACCATTCGCACTGGTGGGAGATGGTATCTCATTGTGGTTTTGATTTGCATTTCCCTAATGATCAGTGATGTTGAGTTTTTTTTCATGTTTGTTGGTCACATGAATGTCTTCTTTTGAGAAGTATCTGTTTATGTTCTTTGCTCACTTTTTAATGGGATTGTTTTGTTTTTAATGGGGTTGTTTGTTTTTTTCTTGTTTATTCTTAATTTGCTGATAATTTTTAATCTCAAGTGGATGTTAGATTTTGTCTAATGCTTTTTCCATATCTACTGAGATGATCATGTGATATTTGTCCTTCCTGTTTTAGGTTGATTTTCAGATCTGAAACTAATTTTGATTTCCTGGGATACATTTTTGATAAATCTGGGATACTTCATCTTGGTGTATAATTCATTTTATATGTTGCTGGATTTAATTTGATAATATTGTGTTAGTAATTACTACGTCTGTGTTCATGAAGGCTATTTGTCTATAATTTCCTTTTCTTGTGATGTCTTTGTTTGGCTTTGGTATTAAGGTAATACTGGTCTCATAGAATGAATTGGGAAGTGTTCCCTCCTTTACTTCCTAAACAACTTTGTAAAGGACTAGCAATGCTTTTTTAAATATCAGACAGAATTCACCAGCGAAACATTCTGGGCCTGGATTTGTCTTTGTGGGAAGATTTGTAATAACTAATTTACTTTATTTATTTGTTATATGTTTACTCACATTTTCTGTTTCTTCCTGGGTCAAATGTATTAATTGTGACTTTTTGGAAATGTGTTCATTTCACATAAGTTGTCTAAGATATTGGTATAAAGTTATTAATAATATCCCCTTAAAATCCTTTTAGTTTTTGATTTTGGTAATTTTTGTCTTCTTTTCTTCTTTTTTTGTACATTCTTCTTTTTTTCCAGATTTTTAATTACTAATTTACTTTCTTTATTGGTTATATGTCCACTCAAATTTTCTATTTCTTTCTGGGTCAAATGTGTTAATTGTGACTTTTTGGAAATGTGTTCATTTCATATAAGTTGTCTAAGTTATTGGCATAAAGTTATTAATAATATCCCCTTAAAATCCTTTTAGCTTTTGATTTTGGTAATTTGTGTCTTCTTTTCTTCTTTTCTTCTTTTTTTGTATATTCATTTTATTTCTTTATTTTTTTCTTTATTTCTTCTAAAAGAAAAAACGGGATATATGTGTAGAACATGCTGGTTTGTTACATAGGTATACGTGTGCCATGGTGGTTTGCTCCACCTGTTGACTTGTCCCCTAAGTTGCCTCCCTTCTCCCCCAGCCCCCCAATAGGCTCTGGTGTGTGTTATTTCCCTCTCTATGTTCATGTGTTCTCAATGTTCAGCTCCCACTTATGAGTGAGGACATGCAATGTTTGGTTTTCTGTTCCCGTGTTAGTTTGCTGAGAATGATGGCTTCCAGCTTCATCCATGTCCCTGCAAAGGACATGATCTCATTCCTTTTTATGGCTGCATAGTATTCCATGGTGTGTATGTACCACATTTTCTTCATTCAGTCTACTATTGATGGGAATTAGGGTTGATTCCATGTCTTTGCTATTGTAAATAGTGCTGCAATAAACACACATGTGCATGTGTCTTTGTAGTAGAAAGATTTGTAATCCTTTGGGTATATACCCAGTAATGGGATTGCTGGGTCAAATGGTATTGCTCGTTCTAGATCTTTGAGGAATCACCATACTGTCTTCTGCAATGGTTGGACTAATTTACATTGCCGCCAGCAGTATAAAAGTGTTCCTATTTCTCCACAGCCTCACCAACATCTATTGTTTCCCAACATTTTCATAATTGCCGTTCTGACTGGTGTGAGATGGTATCTCATTGTGGTTTTGATTTGCATTTCTCTGATGATCAGTGATGTTGAGCTGTTTTTCACATGTTTGTTGGCTGTGTAAATGTCTTATTTTGAGAAGTGTCTTTGCTCATGCCTATGTCCTGAATGGTATTGCCTAGGTTTTCTTCTAGGGTTTTTATGGTTTTAGGTCTAACATTTAAGTCTTTAATCTATCTTGAGTTAATTTTTGTATAAGGTGTAAGGAAGGGGTCCAGTTTCAGTTTTCTGCATATGGCTAGTCAGTTTTCCCAACACCACTTATCAAATAGGGAATCCTTTCGCCATTGCTTGTTTTTGTCAGGTTTGTCAAAGATCAGATGGTTGTAGATGTGTGGTGTTACTTCTGAGGCCTCTGTTCTGTTCTATTGATCTATATAACTGTTTTGGTACCAGTACCATGCTGTTTTGGTTACTGTAGTCTTGTAGTATAGTTTGAAGTCAGGTAGAGTGATGCCTCCAGCTTTGTTCTTTTTGCTTAGGATTTTCTTGGCTATATGGGCTCTTCTTTGGTTCCATATGAAATTTAAAGTAGTTTTTTTTCCTAATTCTGTGAAGAAAGTCAACGGTAGCTCGATGGAGATAGCATCAAATTGATAAATTACTTTGGGCAGTATGGCCATTTTCACAATATTGATTCTTCCTATCCATGAGCATAGAATGTTTTTCCATTTGTTTGTGCCCTCTCTTATTTCCGTGAGCAGTGGTTTCTAGTTCTTGAAGAGGTCCTTCACATCTCTTGTAAGTTGTATTCCTAGGTATTTTATTCTCTTTGTAGCAATTGTGAATGGGAGTTCACTCGTGATTTGGATTTCTGTTTGTCTATTATTGGTGTATAGGAATGCTTGTGATTTTTGCACATTGATTTTGTGTCCTGAGACTCTGTTGAAGTTGCTTATCAAATTACTGAGATTTGGGGCTGAGATGATGGGATTTTCTAAATATACAATCATGTCATCTGCAAACACAGATAATTTGACTTCCTCTCTTCCTATTTGAATATCTTTATTTATTTCTCTTGCCTGATTGCCCTGGCCAGAACTTCCAATACTATGTTGAATAGGAGTGGTGAGAGAGGACATCCTTGTCTTGTGCCAGTTTTCAAAGGTAATGCTTCCAGCTTTTGCCCATTCAGTGTGACATTGGCTGTAGGTTTGTCATAAATAGCTCTTATTATTTGGAGATACATTCCATCAATATCCACTTTATTGAGAGTTTTTAGCATGAAGGACTAAATTAGTTGAATTTTATTGAGGGCATTTTCTGCATCTATTGAGATAATCATGTGTTTTTTGTCATTGGTTCTGTTTACGTGATGGATTACATTTATTGATTTGGGTATGTTGAACCAGCCTTGCATCCCAGGGATGAAGCCGACTTGATCATGGTGGATAAGCTTTTTGATGTGCTGCTGCATTCAGTTTGTCAGTATTTTGTTGAGGATTTTTGCATCAATGTTCACCAGGGATATTGGCCTGAAGTTTTCTTTTTTTGTTTTGTTTCTTCCCGGTTTTGGTATCAGGATGATGCTGGTTTCATAAAATGAGTTAGGAAGGAGTCCTTCCTTTCCAATTGTTTGGAATAGTTTCGGAAGGAATGGCACCAGCTCCTCTTTGTGTTTCTGGTAGAATTTACTTGTGAATCTGTCTGATCCTGGGCTTTTTTTGGTTGGTAGGCTATTAATTACTACCTCAATTTCAGAGCTTCTTATTGGCCTATTCAGGGGTTCAACTTCTCCCTGGTTTAGTCTTGGTATGGTGTATGCTTCCAGGAATTTATCCATTTCTTCTAGATTTTCTAGTTTATTTGCGTGGATGTGTTTATAGTATTCTCTGATGGTAGTTTGTATTTCTGTGGGGTCAGTAGTGATATCCCCTTTATCATTTTTTATTGCATCTATTTGATTCTTCTCTCTCTTCTTCTTTATTAGTCTAGCTAGCAATCTATTTTGCTTCCTCCCCCCCAATAAAAACAGCTCCTGGATTTGTTGATTTTTTTGGAGGGTTTTTCATCTATTTCCTTCAATTCTTCCCTGATCTTAGTTATTTCTTGTCTTCTGCTAGCTATTTGATTAGTTTGCTCTTGCCTCACTAGCTCTTTTAATTGTGATGTTAGGGTGTCAGTTTGACATCTTTCGTGCTTTCTGATGTGGGTATTTAGTGCTCTAAGTTTCTCTCTTAACGACTTTAGCTGTGTTTCAGAGATTCTGGCACGTTGTGTCTTTGTTCTCATTGGTTTCAAAGAACGTCTTGATTTCTGCCTTAATTTCATTATTTTCCCAGAAGTCATTTAGGAGCAGGTGCTCAATTTCAATGAAATTGTGTGGTTCTGAGTGAGTTTCTTAATCATGGGTTCTAATTTGATTGCACTGTGATCTGAGAGACTGTTTGTTATGATTTCAGTTCTTTTGCATTTGTTGAGGGGTGTTTTACTTCCAATTGTGTGGTTGATTTTAGAATAAGTGCCATGTGGCACTAAAAAGAATGTATATTCTGTTGATTTGGGGTAGAAAGTTCTGTAGACGTTTCATAGATTCACTTGATCCAGAGCTGAGTTCAAGTCCTGAATGTCCTTGTCAATTTTCTGTCTCATTGATCTGTCTAATACTGACAGTGGGGTGTTAAAGTCTCCCACTATTACTGTGTGGGAGTCTAAGTCTCTTATAGGTCTCTAAGAACTTGTTTTATGAATCTGGGTGCTCCTGTATTGGGTGCATATATATTTAGAATAGTTAGCTGTTCTTGTTGAATTGTTCCCTTTACCATTATGTAATGTTCTTCTTTATCTCTTTTGATCTGTGTTAGTTTAAAGACTGTTTTGTCAAAGACTAGGATTGCAACTCCTGCTTTTTTTTTGCTTTCCATTTGCTTGGTAAATTTTCCTCCATCCCTTTATGTTGAGCCTGTGTGTGTCTTTGCATGTAAGGTGGATCTCCTGAATACAGCACACTGATAGGTCTTGACTCTTTATCCAATTGCCAGTCTTTGTCTTTTAACTGGGGCATTTAGCCCATTTATATTTAAAGCTAGCATTGTTATTTGTGAATTTGATCCTGTCATCATGATGCTGTTGGTTATTTTGCACACTAGTTGATGCAGTTTCTTCATAGTGTCATTGGTCTTTATAATTTGATGTGTTTTTTCAGTGGCTGGTACTGGTTTTTCCTTTCCATATTTAGTACTTCTTTCAGGAGCTCTTGCAGGGCAGGCCTGGTGGTAACGAAATCACTTAGCATTTGCTTGTCTCTAAAGGATTTTATTTCTCTTTCACTATGAAGCTTAGCTTGGCTAGACATGAAATTCTGGGTTGCAAATTCTTTTCTTTAAGAATATTGAATATTGGTCCCCAATCTCTTCTGGCTTGTAGAGTTTCTGCTGTGAGGTCTGCTGTTAGTCTGATAGGCTTCCCTTTGTAGCTGACCTGGTGTTTCTCTTTGGCTGCCCTCAACAGTTTTTTTTTTTTTTCATTTTGATTTTGGAGACTCTGATGATTATGTGTCTTGGGGTTGATATTCTCGTGGAGTATCTCAATTGAGTTCTCTATTTCCTGAATTTGCACGTTGGCCTGTCTTGCTAAGTTGGGGAAGTTCTCCTGGATAATACCCTGAAGTGTGTTTTCCAGCTTGTTTCCATTCTCTCTGTCTCCTTCTGGAACTGCAATCTCTCATAGGTTTGGTCTTTTTATGAAGTCCCACATTTCTTGGAGGTTTTGTTCTTTCCTTTCCATTCCTTTTTCTCTGTTCTTGTCTGCATGTCTTATTTTAGTAAAGTGGTCTTCAAACTCTGATATCCTCTCTTCTGCTTGGTCGATTTGCCTGTTAATATTTGTGTATATTCTATGAAGTTCTCATGCTGTGTTTTTCAGCTCCATTAGGTCATTTATGTTCCTCTCTAAACTGGTTATTCTAGTTAGCAATTTCTCTAACCTTTTATCAAGGTTCTTAGCTTATTTGCGTTGGTTTAGAACATGCTCCTTTAGCTCATCATAGTTTATTACCCATCTTCTGAAGCCTACTTCTGTCAATTCGTCTATCTGATCCTCCACCCAGTTCTGCACTCTTGATGGAGAGTCATTGTGATCTTTTGGAGAAGAGGCACTCTGGCCCTTTGGGTTTTCAGCATTTTTTTGCTGATTCTTTCTCATCTTTGTGAGTTTGTCTAGTTTTGGTCTATGAGGCTGCTGACCCTTGATGGGGTTTTGTGGGGGCCTTTTTGATGTTGATGCTGCTGTTGTCACTTTCTGCTTGTTTTTCTTTCAATAGTCAGGTCCCTCTTCTGTGTTGCAGTTTGCTGGGGGTTCACTTCAGGCCTTATTCATCTGATTCGCTCCCGGGCTTGGAGATGTCACTCAAGGAGTCTGGAAAGGAGCAAAGATGGGTGCCTGCTCCTTCTCCTGGGACATCTGATCTTGAGGGGCACCAACCTGATGCCAGTAGGATCGCTTCTCTAAAGGGTGTCTGACAACCTCTGTTGGAGGGTCTCACCCATTTGGGTGGCACAGGGAGCAGGACCCGTTTAACAAAGCACTTTGTCCCTTGGTGGAAAGGGTGTGTTTCACTGAGGGGAAACCCACTCATCTGGGCTGCCCAGATTCCTCAGAATTACCAGGAGGAGAGGCTAAGTCTGCTGGTCCAAAGAGATTGCAGCCACCCCTCCCCCTAGGGGCTCAGGTCCAGGGAGATTTGAATTCTGTCCCTGAGCCTCTGGCTGGAGTTATTGGAGATCCTGCAGGGAAGCCCCACCCACTAAGGAAGGACGGGTCAGGGTTAGACCTGAAGAGGCACTCTGGCTGCAGACTGCCACAGCCTGTGTATTGGGCTGTGGGGATAAGTCTTGGGACCAAGTCATCCAGCCTCCCTAGCTCCAGCAGGCGAAAAGCGCAGCCTGGAACTATAGAAATGGGTGCCGCGCTTCTCCCGCCCAGGGAGCTTAGCATGTTAGGCAGTTTCAGTGCTGGCTGCTGCCCCTCCTTCGAGGAGTTCAAATGGCTTAGACAGCAAGCAGCCACAGCTGGTGATGGTCACCCCTCTCCCGCGGAGTTCGGTAGGCTTAGGCAGATTCCAGCTGAGAGAATCTGCACCTTCCAGGGTTGGGACACTAGGCCTGGGTGGCGTGGGTTCACGAGTGGGATCCTCCGATCTGTGCGTTGCTCAGTTCTGTGGAAAAAGCACAGTTTCCCAGGCTGGGTAACGCACTCACTCACCGCCTACCTTGGCTGCAGGGAGAGGGTTCCCCTTTCCCGTGTGGCTCTCCAGTGGGCCCATGTGGGTCTCAGATGGGCCGCTGTACCACTCTGTTCTTTATCCTCTCCCTGGGTCATGCCAGCCTTCTAGTTACCTTTTTTTTTTTTTTTTTGCGCGACAGAGTCTTGCTCTGTCGCCCAGGCCTGTGTGCAATGGCGTGATCTTGGCTCACTGCAACCTCTGCCTCCCAGGTTCAAGCAAGTCTCCTGCCTCAGCCTCCCAAGTAGCTGGGATTATAGGCATGCGCCACCATGCCCAGCTAATTTTTGTATTTTTAGTAGAGACGGGATTTCGCCATATAGGTCGGGCTGGTCTCGAACTCCTGACCTCAGGTGATCCACCCACCTCGGCCTCCCAAAGTAGTGGAATTACAGGTGTGAGCCACCGCGCCCAGCCTCTAGTCAATTTTGATGAGAGAACTTGGATACCTTGGTAGCTGGTGAAGCATTCACACGCTTATTACGTTTGTTTTGTTGTATTTTTTGCCATGGGAGCCTCCAAACAGTGCCGCTTCTAGTTGGCCATGTTGGCCCTGCCGCCGTTACTTTTAAAAATTACATTAAGGCTGTTCCCTGGGGCTCACGCCTGTAATTCCAACACTTTAGGAGGCAGAGGCGGGTGGATCACAAGGCCATGAGTTCCAGATCAGCCTGGCCAAGATGGTGAAACCGTATCTCTACTAAAAATACAAAAATTAGCTGGGTGTGGTGGTGGGCTCCTGTAATCCCAGCCACTCAGGAGGCTGAGGCAGAGAATTGCTAGAACCCGGGAGGTGGAGGTTGCAGTGAGTCGAGATTGTGCCACTGCATTCCAGCCTGGGTGACAGAGCAAGACTCAGTCAAAAAAAAAAAAAGAAAGAAAGAAAGAAAGAAAGAAAGAAAGAAAGAAAGAAAGAAAAAATTAAATTAAAAGTAGTGGCAAAAACCGCAATGACTTTTGCGTTAACCTAATATATGGCAGTTGTCCTCTTCAATAGCAGAGATAAACAGGAACTGATGGAAATGCCTGCTCATTGTTTTGAAAGAGATGAGGAGGAAAAGCAAATGGAATTTTCAGTGTGTGAAGAAGTTGCCAAGGAGTGGGAAAGTTTTGGGTAGTGTCAGCAACTAATGTCTCTTTGATAACGGTGCTCCTGCCTTGTCTAGATACAGGGGAAGAAATAAGATGGGGTTGCAAGTTGCCATCTAATTTAGAGACCGTAAGTCTCTTCTTAGAATTTGTTATTGTGTCTATTTATGGAGTACAATGTAATGCTATCTATGTATACATTGTAGAAAGAGTCAATCATGCTAATTAATATATCCATTGTCTCACCAGCTTATTATTTTTTATGGTGAGAATGTAAAAAATCTATTCTATTAGCAATTTTGAAATGCACAATGCATTATAATGAAGTGGGGTCACCATGCAGCACCTTGCAACTATATTTAGAACCTCCTGAAGGCCTCCATCATCCTAGCACCTGGTCACCTGGTCTTTTGAGGCCCCCTCCCAAAGACACAGAATGCTCATGTCAGCATCTTACCAAGGTCCTGGGAAACTGACCATCACCATGCGGCAATGTAAGGCATGCTTCTGTAAAAGTCTGGCAAACCTCTTCGTTGCTATGCTACTCTGCATAGAAATACAAGGTTAGATTTTGTTTTAAAGAACCCCCATCTTGGTCTCCAAAAAAACGTGTTTGGAGTCAGTGTTGAAAATATCATCTCCACAATTAGGCAAAAAAAATGATGCTATGTGTTAGAATTTACAAAGGCATGACACATAATTCTGTAATTTTACTAAAGAAAAATACTTAAATGCAAATTTAGGTCAAGTGACTCATTACTTTGCACTAGGGTATAATGTATCCTACACAAGGATAATAAATTAAAAATAAAACATATAAAGAAATCAGCAAAATTTAAGAAAACAAATGACCAATAATGTGCAAAACGTTTCTTGTAAGTAGCAGTAAAAGAGAGACAATGATAGCTTTTACCACTTGAAGATGTTAAAAACAAGATTGTGCTCTAAGAGTTCAATCACTAACCAGCAGAAAATGAATGAGAATTGAGCAGATTTCTCATCCTCAGTGCTATTGACATTTTAGGCTGCGTAATTTTTTTGTTGTGGGTCTGTCCTGTGTATTGCAGAATGGTTAGTAGCATCCCGGGCCTGTACTCACTAGCAGAAAGCAGCACTCCCATCAACAGCCCCTGCAAACTGTGACAACAAAAGATGTCTCTAGACCCTGCCAACATTCTTCTAGGGGAGAAATTGTCCTCTGCTGAGAACCACTAGAATAGAGAAACGTCAACTTAAAAAGAAAGACTTTAGAACTTACAAATCTTTACTTTAACTAAATATCTAAACCTGTCTAAAAATAAAGAGAGGGATGACAGAGGGGACAACTTGTGAAGTGCCCATCCAAGTACTTGCCAGGGTGCCTTTTTGTTCCTTTAAACAGTAAGAAGGTAAAATCCCTCTGGAAGGCAAGGCCATAGTTGCATGCATTTGGGCATTCTATGTTCCTGACTCCCCTTGTTCTTGATTTTTTTCACCAAATAACCCTCTAATGATCCACTGTTGCCCCAAATAGCTTTTCCACTATGAGATGCTTCACTGGCCAGAAGATGGGAATATACATCTTGTCCACCTAACAGCAACATTTTTCTTTGTATAAGAGGGAATTGACATTGTAATTTGTCTATCATTTTCTGTGAGCTTGGTTAGCATAAGTCACTATCACCTACACTGACCTATGCTGGGATCTCAATGAAGACTGAAGTTCTGAGTCTTCAAAATTTAATGAGTTTAACAAGATGACAACATACCTATGAAAGCTCTTAGAAGCCAACCGGCCCTCTTCTTCTGGTTACCTACCATTGTATATCACACCATTCCAGAACTTAGTGGCTTAAGTCAACAGTCATTTTGCTATTCCCAATTCTCTAGATGAGAAATTCTGGCAGGGCTCAGGGGGACACATGATATCACTGGATTCACTCATATCTGGAACCACATTGCTGCTGGAACCTGGGGTGTTTGGTGCTCTTCCACTTGGTCTCTATCTCTAACAGGATAGTCTGATTTCTGAGGTACTGCATGGCTCTAAGAGTACAAAAGTAGAAGCTTCCAAGTTTCTTAAGGCCTTCTTTGGTCTGGAAGTGATATGCAATCACTTCAGTTGCATGCTGTGAATCACAGCAAGTCACTGGTTCAGCTTGAATTCAGTGACAGGAGTAACACACCTCAAATCATGATGGAAATACTGGCAAAGTCACATTTCAAAAGTGCATGTGAGATTGGAGGGAATATTGTGGCCATTGGAGACGATGTACCGTAGTGGCACAAAATAATCTCTGTAAGATTCATAGAAAAATCTATGAAGTTTTTGAGAGAAGTGTATTCAAGAAAGCCCCACCAGTTTGTATTTTAGGACAGAGGTCATCAAAAATAAAGAGATCTCTGGGTCTCCAACTTTCTTTGGGAAGAAAACAGGCTAAGAAAGCTGCTCCACTGAAGACGCAGTCCATTTCTTATAGAAAATGAAAAGTATTTCAAAGAGCAAAGTCCAGAGAGCAGATCTCAGGCCTGAGGAAAACAATAAATTGGGCAACAATTTCCAGAGAGCAGAAATGGACTCTAATTAAGGAATGGTGGTTGATCCTGGAGTCAGGGGAGCTGACAGGACGGACCTGGATTTCAGGACTGCTCTGGATCAGTGAATGCTTTGTGCTTCTCAACATCCCCTTGAAGGGAGTATCCCTGTCATACCCTTGCATGTTGGGTGTGGTGGGCAGGCAATTTGTCCTTTTAGTTCACAGATCTCTACAGGACTCTCATCCACATTTGGACCTGCCCGAAGTCCCATCAGTTGGTGAGGTCTCTTTCCCCTCCCCCTTGAATCTGGGCCAGTCTAGTGGTTGTTTTGACCAATAGAATATGGTGGAAATTGTGCCACGTGACTTCTCTACCTAGAACTTATGAGGTCTGACAGCTTTCACTTTTGTGCTTTTAGAACCTCGACCACCAAGTGAGGAAGTCCGGCCTAACCTACTGGGACGAGAGACTGAATGGAAGAGCGTAAAGATGGTCTGGCAGACTGCCGGCATCATGTGTCCACATATGTGACTAAGGACATCTTGGATCCTCTAATCCCAGTGACAGCCAGTCCACTCCAAGCAGGACAGAGTTAGGACATTCCGGCTGAGTCTTGTCCCAACTGCGGAGCTGCAAAAGCGTGAGCATATTAAAAGATTATTATATTAAGCCAACATATTTTGGGACAGTTTGTTATATAAAAAAGACAAAAAAAAAAAAAAAAAAAAACCTTGAAATATTTCCCATTCCCACAATATTCCTTTTCTTTATTTATTTTTTTAAAAAGTTTGAGAGACAAGGTCTCATTCTGTCACCCAGGCTGGAGTGCAGTGACACCACCATAGCTCACTGTAACCTTGAACTCCTGGGCTCAAGCAATCTTCTTGCCTCAGCCTCCCAAGCAGCTGGGACCACAGGCACACACCACTGCACCCAGCTAATGTTTTTGTAGAGAAGGGGTCTTGCTATGCTGCCCAGGTTGACTTCAAGTAATCCTTCCACCTCAACCTTCCAAAGTGCTGAGAGTGCTCACAAGTGTGCTCACAAGTGTGAGCCGCTGCACCTGACCCCAATGTGCCTTTTAAAAAATGTTTTACACATTTCCCTTTCTCTCTGAAGATTTTAAAGAAGTGCTTGAAACTTGCAACTTCAAAGCAAGGTATAGGCTATTCCATTGCTAAAACAATGGCATAAATATCAGAAACAATGACACGAAGAGACACCCTGATCCTACTAATGCAACAACCAAAACTGAGCAGACAAATACAACCAAAGACCTATAGCCTAGAGTAGACTCAGACAGGCATGGGAGCTACCGCTGTAGACCTCCAGGGCTTAGGACCCTTCTCTCCCTGCTCTACTCTCCATCAGGAAATGTTAAGTCGCAGCAATTCTGGGGGACTCACTCTTATTCTTCCACCACATCCCCCTCCATCCCAGAAATTACTCCCTGACTTGGCCACCATCATCTGTGTCCTGCCTGCTTCTGCTTGCAGTGTGCTGTGGAAACTGTTGGAATCCCCAGGATCTCAACACACAGGGAAGAAAGCAGACCACCAGCTGTCTCTTGGCTTTGAGAAAGGTCACTAATTGTGGCTCTCTGCTTACAGATGAATTTTGGGTTGCCTTTAACCTCTGTGGTTGCTGCTAATAAATCAACTGTCAGGCATTGTGCCCTGAAGTGCACTGGTCTCCCAGATTGCTGAGACCTAATACAGGCTCTGATTTTCCATGGTGGGATGTATTCCATGGCAAGAGTGGGGGAAAAGGAGTGATGTGAAGAAGTTTGAGTTGTTGTAGGTTTCAGAACAGCAGATACGTTGAGTGGCCTGCTTATTTTGTCTTGGGACACAGAGGTGGTGGAGGGCTTCTGTTTCTCAGACTTAATATCTACATTATACACAGTGTTGAAAATAGCCTTACTTGACATAAACTAAAGTTCAAACAAGGAGCCAGGCAGCAACAATTCTGGGAATTTTTCCTAAGCTGTGCAGACACAGAATGACTTCTTTTGGAATTTGATGAGAAATACAGGAACTAGAAACCAGCGGTATGAAAATATCACCAAGACTGAAAATTAATGCTGCAACAGAGCTGTCATCCTCTGAGAATCTGTAGACCTGGGCTTGAATCCCAGCTTGGTCACTAACCTCAGCTGTACTCTGCATTTCTTGATGATCCCTTTATACCCAGTGATTTCTCTCCTTAAGCCCATTGCTGGACCCCACTCCACACTTGCAGCACCACAAACTTGATTCTACTTTCTTAAAAATGAAGCCCTTGAGAATAACATCTTCAACTTCCTGCTCCCTCCTCTACCACACTCCTTCAAATTTATCAGCTCTTTCTTTGTGTTCAGCTTCTTACCTTTGGGGTCGGTAGATGAGGTGTCCCTTTTTGGTTCCCAGTTCCCATTAATGCTTGTGACTCTTGATGCCATCCTTCCCTGCTCCCGCAGAAATTTATTTCAACAACTGCCTCCTTCTTTGCTGTGTCTTCAACCTTTTATTCTCTCCTGGCTCTTTGCCCACTGCTAATAAACTGCCTAAGTCTCTCCCCTCTTCATAAAATCCCTCTCTTGACTCTAAATCCTCTTCCAACCAACAACCAGTCTCTCGTCTTCCTGAAAAATTCTTGTGTTTCTGGAATAGATGTCTACACTCATTGTCTCTACCACTTCACAATCTAATGACTCCTCAACCCACTTTCAGTCTGGTCTTCCTCACTGGTCCATTTAGGTGGCCCTTGTCAAGGTCAATATGGAGCCAGGCTCATTCAGCCACACCCATTACATTTGTCAGCCCTTTGTTCTTAGAAATCGTTTCGGCATTTAACATTGTGATCAAGGATATCTGCTCACTTGGTGTCTGTGGGACTTGTCTCTTTTGATTTGGCTTGTACCTCTCCAGTGATCTCTCTTTGATTTGTTCATAGAAGACACCTCAACCTCCCCCTTAAATACACTTTCCTCAAAAATAAGGCCTTGATCCATTATTATTCTTTTGGTAAATGTTTTTTGAATGGTCTTGGTAACTCACTGTATTAAGGACTCCATGCATGTTGAGATCATTATCTCCAGCCCTAATCTCTTTTCTGAGAGCACTCTTGCCCCTCCAGCTGCCTCTGGTCATAGCAGAACTATCCTCTCTCCCTGATTTTCTCATCCTGCTTCTTGTTCCTCTATCATCCCACTTTCTCAACCCATAATTCTACCATCCATCTTGTCGCCCATGTGAGAAACTTGAAATCATCCTATACTCCTTTTTCTCCTCCATCCTCCACATCTAATCAGTCATCAAGACCAGCTTACTTTGCCTCTTAAACGGCTTTCAAATCTGTCCCTCTTTTCTCCATTTCTGCTTCTGCTGCCCTCATTCAGATCCTTATGAGGTCTTACACAGCTTATTGACATCAGCTACCTTTTGAAATCCTTCTTTCCATATTAGTTCTTAAAATCCACTCCCCAAATGAAAGCAAAATGTTCCAATTAAATGTAAACATGTTATTCTCCTGCTTAACCTTCAATAACTCTCTGTTATCTGTAAAAATGACTCCAATCTCTTTTCCAAGGCATAAAAGTCTTATCTAATCTCATCTCCTGACACTCCCCATTCTTGTGTGATATGTTCCCATGTTGTCAGACTGCTGGTGGTTCCGTCATACTCACCTTTGTCTTGCACACCTGTGCTTTTACACAGTATGAGATCTTTCTCCCTTTGACTGCCTGGCTAACTCATTCTCCTCCAGAAGCAAAATCAAGCTTCATCTTCTCTGAGACATTTCCTTCAAATCTGCAGGTTGGACTCAGTGGTCTCCTCTGCCCTCACAGTTTCTCAGTGTTAACATCTGCCTCTCTCTCTCACTTACTTTCCCTGCCACCTTATATCTACTTGTTTTGTGGATGTGTTTGTCTCTCACAATATGATAGGCTGCTTAAGAACAGGGACTAATTCATCATTGTAGTCTAGTAACGAGCATATGGTCTAGGCACAGGAGTCACTTGATAAATGTTTAAATGGGACAGAACTATCTGAACGACCCTTAGACAGTCTCCTCCCCTGCCCGGGCCCCCGATTCTTCATCTGTAAATGAGAAGGGTTGAATTACATGTTCTCTATTAAAAGGTTTCTTTCTTCTATAACATCCTGTGGTTTTGTGTGATTCTGAGCAGGGAAGTGTTGGCAGGGCAGAGTTGTCCAAATGCCTTCTTTTTTAGCCTACGGCCTCTGTAGTAAAGTTTTTAAAACGCAGATTTAAAAATAGAATACAAAATAGCTGACACTTGCTGTGTGTCGCTTGGTGTAGGCACTGTTGAAGACCTTTTGAATGTAATAACTTATTTGATATTTAAACCTACCCTATGAGTGGGTATTATTGTTATCCTCCTTTTCATTTGGGGAAACTGAGGTACAGGGTAACCTTACTAAGGTTATATGAGTAGAAAAAGGCAGAGTGCAGGCCTGAATGTCGGGCATGAGAATCTGCACTCATAACAATTAAACTATAATACATAGATAGACACATAGATTCAGAGATGCACAGACTGATTGCTATGACTAAGAGAGAAGGGGAGTTACAAACCCCCTCCTCCCTCTGTTACTCACTCCCGGATGCCTACATGGAGCCTGACTTAGCTCAGCACCTGGAAAAGCAGTTGCATAGTGGTATTTAAGCCACCCGTAGCCTTCTAGGCATTGTGCTGGTAAAAAAAAAAAAAGGAAGAGTTTGTAAAATTGGACTTTATAAGGAGTCTTTGGGTGTAATGAATTCTTCCTGCATTTGTCATCATAGTGCTAATTAGGCTACATTTTGTGGGCTTTAAAGTGGCTCTGGCCAGAATTTCCTAGATATTTTATTGTAATTTAGCATTAGTCAGGCTTGAGTTAATGGACACAGGCAACTTTATTCACCCCGGTTTGGGCCTCGCCATTGCTATTACATCTTTTGATATTCATCCTCGTGACACTAATCAGCAAGTATTGATTTAGACATTGTACATTTCCATAGGAATTCCATTTTAATTCAACATTAGAGTGCCATTAAAATGTAAAGGAAAGGGCACACGAAAGTCGCCTTAAAGCATTGCTGTCTTAGGAAATCTGCTGGGTTTAACCATTCTGCCAGCTGTACTTGGGGTAGGACAAAGGCCCAGGCACGAGGAAGGGAGTAGCCTTCCTTTTGATTCATCCTGAGGGCCGGTAGCTGCTTTATGGCATGGCTCATTGGCCAGCGTTTAGAGTGTGGTGATGGACAGTCACTTGGGATTTGGGGGGTACACACTTTTTTGTCTCTGCCCACTGAGGATTCTGCTGGAGCCTGCATCTGCTCACAGCATCCTCAGAGGAAGGTAGGAGTTGGGGAGGAGGGGGTTGATATGGGAATGGATCAGTCAGTCCAGCCTGATAATTGGACAGAGAGAATGGAATAGGGCAATGCAAATGCTTTCTCATCCAGAATCTTCCCCACCCCCAAAAGTAAGGAATCTCAAGGGGGTTCACGGGGTTCAACCGCGTCTTAAAAGTCCTGTGTTTCCTCTTTATTCTCTCTCTGTAAAACCGTATTAGTCAGGATTCTCTAGAGAAACAGAACTAACAGGGTGTGTGTGTGCATGTGTGTTAAGATATTTATTATAAGTATAAGGAATTTACTCATTTAGTTATGGAGGTTGAGTAGTCCCAATATCTGTAGCTGGCAAGCTGGACTGTCAGAAGAACCAATAGTGTAAGTTCCAGTCTGAAAACCTGGTTTCAACACCCAGGAAGAGCCAATGCTTCGGTTTGAGTCCAAAGGCGGGAAAAGGCTGACATCCCAGCTCAAGCATCCAGGCAGGAGGAGGTCCCTCTTACCCACAGGTGGGTTGGACTTCTTGTTCTATTCAGGCCTTCAGTTGACTGGATGAGGCCTCCCACATTGGGGAGGGCAAGCCGCTCTACTCAGTCCACTGTTCAAATGCTCATCTCATCCAGTAACACCCTCATAGTCACACCCAGAATCATGTTTGACCAGATATCTGGGGACCCTGTGACCCAGTGAGGTTTACCCATAAAATGAACAATCACAGAGAAAACAGACAGGTTTTCTTGACTTGTCTACCCCTTATAAGTCCTCATATCTTTGGCTTGCCCAGATCATACTGTCAGCATATCTCCCTTTCCATGAGGTATTTTCCCCTGGGCTCGGGAATGTTGAAGATTGCTGTCAGAAACCAGAAGCTAGTAGGGATGTAAGAAACAGATTTTCCCTCAAAACTTCCAAAAAGGAACCAAACCTGCACACACCTTGATTTCAGATGTCTGACCTCCAGAGCCGGGAGAAAATAAATTTCTATGGTTTTAAGCCATCTGGCTTGGGGTATTTTGTCTTGGCAGCCCTAGGAAACTGATGTACGTGCTGAGGCAAGACACACATCTCACCTCCCTTTCCTTGGGAATAAGGTTCCCTGTTGCCTACAGGCTTAGGTCCAAACTCCCTGGCAGCCCCACCAGGCAGCTCTATGGGCTGTGCCCTGCACACTCCTCCAGCTCAATCTCCTGTGTCACCTACTGCTGCACAGCCCACAACACACACACAGCTTATTTATCATTTTTCCCGAAGGTGCCAAACTACCTTCCCCTTTGCACATGCTCTCTTGAAATTCTCTTCCCGTCCTTGTCCTTATGGAAAGTCAACCCTGTCCTCTTAGGAGCCTTCCTCGGTCCACCCAGAGCAGAGCCGATTGTTCCATCTCTGTGCTGACTCTTTACCTTTTCCCTGGTTAAACACTCTTCCGTTATAGCTCTCATTGCACTGAATAGCAGCTCTATATACCTGTCTTGTTCAGTTGCCTGACTTCCCCATAGGCTTTCAACAAACACTTCTATATATTTATATATACACATACATACACATACACACACACACACACACATACATATATATATTTAATTTCAATATCTTTAGGGGTAGAAGTGGTTTTCTGTTACATAGACGAATTGTATGGTGGTGAGGTCTGAGATTTTAGTGCACCCGTCACCTGAGTAGTGTACATCCTACTCAACATACAGTTTTTTATTCCTCCCCCTCCCCTTTCTGCGTCTCCAATGTCCATGATGCCACTCTGTATGCCTTTGCATACCCATAGCTTAGCTTCCACTTATAAGTGAGAACATATGGTATTTGGTTTTCCATTCCTGAGTTACTTCCCTTAGAATAATGGCTTCCAGCTCCATTCAAGTTGCTGCAAAACACATTATTTTAGTTTTTTATGGCTGAGTAGTATGCTATGGTGTGTATACTACATTTTTTTTTTATCCACTCTTTGGCTGATTGGCACTTAGGTTGGTTCCATATCTAACAAACACCTCTTTACAGGAGGTTGATTGGTTAATTGAGAGGATTAAAATGGAGCCTTATTTATCTCTGAGTCCCCTGAGCCTAGCACAATGCCCAGAATGTAGTAAATGCTCGATAAAAGTTTGTGAAGTGAGTGAGAGTAGGGCCAGCTCTTTGAGGAGCGGCTGTGTTTAGGAGATAAGGAACCAGAGAGGGACAGAGGGAGACAGCTCTTCCCTGCATGTGCTGCTTTGTCTAGGGTCTAGACAGACTACCTTCTTCCTTCATTGTCCACTTGTTCCCCTGTGTCTGGCACATGGTGGGCATTCAATATAGAATTGCTGTAGGAAAGAAGGAAGGAGCAGTTAGTGGGGAAGTTGCAGTAGCAGGAAAATATCTTGCCATGGATGCCAAAGAAGGAGGAGACAGATTTACCTACAGCTTCACCATCCATCCATTATGGGTCCTCAAGACAGATCTGGGCTGGGCGTGGTGGCTCACGCCTGTAATCCCAGCACTTTGGGAGGCCGAGGTGGGCGGATCACGAGGTCAGGAGATCGAGACCATCCTGGCTAACACAGTGAAACCCTGTCTCTACTAAAAAATACAAAAAATTAGCTGGGCGTGGTGGCAGGCGCCAGTAGTCCCAGCTCCTCGGGAGGCTGAGGCAGGAGAATGGCCTGAACCCGGGAGGCGGAGCTTGCAGTGAGCAGAGCTCGTGCCACTGCACTCCAACCTGGGCGATAGAGCAAGACTCTGTCTCAAAAAAAAAAAAAAAAAAAAGACAGATCTGATGGTGGACAGATAGGATGAGCATTTAGAATTCTCCCCAGGAGTCTGCGAATCTCCAGGGCAGCTGCCTCTGCAGACCCACAGGCTCATTTAAACTTCTCTTGGAAAGAATAATCATAGAATTACAAAATTTTGGAGTTAAAAGATCCATTCGAGAGTATCTAGGCTCAAGGATTCAAAATTTTAGAATTATAGGGAAGGTTGGAGGTTATTTAGTTTCTGCTACATCTGTGTCTTGCTTATGTTAAGGAGGAAGAAACTGAGGCCCAGAAAGGGAAAGTCACTTACTAAAGACCATACAGCTGATTGCCTTGGTTTCCGTGACCCCATTCTCCTGTGTTATTTTGATATCTGTGTAGCATTGGTGTTTTATCCAAAAGCTGAATAAACTACATCCAAGAGCAAGACTTTTTCACAGATGGCACCAGGGTCTTTTCCAGCCTTCATGCACCCTCTTCAGCAGCCTTTAATCTATTTCTGACCTTAGAACGAACCCAGGGACCATTGTGAGTAATGAACAATTTATAGAAACGGAATGAGGATTGCAAAGGCCTGAGGGGGAGAAGGAAGAGGGAGAGCTCCTTCTTTGGATCTATGAGAACAAGGTTTGAAGAGGAAGTGCTGATGATGAGATGAAGGCTGGCAGTAGGAGACAGTGGGAATGGTGCCTGACAATGACAGGAGGGCAGCTGTACATGTGAGCAGTGGTGGGGGGGTGTGTGCCCTTCCTGGGCTCATTAAGAACGGCCAACAGATTATAAAAAGATGCTCAACATTGCTCATCATCAGGGAAATGCAAATTAAAACCACAATGAGATGTCATCACACCTGTTAGAATCCCTATTATCAAAAAGACAAGAGATGACAAGTGTTGGTGAAGACGTGGAGAAAAGGGAACCCTTGCACCCTGTTGGTGGGGATGTAAGTTGGTGCAGCCATTATGAAAAGCAGTATGGTGGTTCCTCAAAAAATTGAAAATAGAACTGTTGGATGACCCAGGATTCCCATTTCTGGGTATATATCCAAAGGATATGAAATTAGTATGTCAAAGAATCAGCTGCACTCCCATGTTCGTTGCAGCATTATTCGCAATAATCAAGACGTGTAATCAACCTAAATGTCCATTAGTGGATAAGGGACGTGTAGATTATCCATACAACGGAATACTGTTGAGCCTTAAAATAAAGGAAATTTTGCCATTCACAACAACACAGATGAACCAGGAGGATACAATGCTAAGTGAAATAAGTCAGGCACAGAAAGATAAATACTGTGTGATCTCACTCATATTTGGAATCTAAAAAAGCCAGACTCGTAGACACAGGAGTAGGATGATGGCAGCGAGGGGCAAGGGGGAGAGGAAATACAGAGATGTTGGTCAAAAGGTACAGACTTGCAGTTTGTTATAAGATGAATAAATTCTGGAGACCTAATGTACAGTGCATGGGGACTGTAGTTGATCATACTATACTGAACACTTGAAATTTGGTAAAAAAAATTAGATCTTAAGTGTTTTCACTACAAAAAGGATAGTAACTATGTAAGGTAGTGGATATGTGAATTAGCTTGATTGTGGTGATGATTTCACGATGTATAGGTATATCAAAACATCAAGGTGTACACCTTAACTATGTACAATTCTTATTTGTCAATTATACCTCAATAAAGCTGGAAAGAAATAAAACAAAACAAAAGAATAGCCTGAGTTGCTTAATAGCTGGGAAGCAGGGCAGGCCCCACTCCCAGGCTCCTCTGTCTGCCCCTGGCCTCTGGGAGTGCAGTTGGCTACCAGGAATGTTGCTTGTGGATTTTCCAGCCCATTGGCTTTTACTTCTTTCTTTCTCTGGCTTTTGTAGTCTTCTTTTTTGGCAAGTATGCTTATGAAACCAAGGAGGCCCATAGGCCTGTGGTGGCCCAGCACTAGGACCAGGACTTGGGAGCAAAATTTAAGGAGACACCCACTTTCGGGGCCAGCTCTGCACTAGCACAACCCTGAGGGTGGGGTCCATCTTGATTCTTACTCCCTAGGTGGCCCAGGCCCTGCTCAGCACTGCCTGTGTCTGGATAAGAGTGCCGTGTTCTGTGATTCAGTGTTAGGAAGTACTCTTGCCTGCAGATATAATTTCTCCAATACCAGTTGTATCACAATAATAGAAATGATATTTGTTCTATCACAATAATAGAAATGACATTTGTTCTCTTGTTTGCATTGAAGAAAAACATTTGAGAGGTGGTATTGCATAGTGAGAGTTTGGGCCATAATGCAGAAAGATAACATCCCAAATGCCATAATCCTGAATGTTGAAATCTGGAAAGATCAAAATCTCAAAAATATAACTCTGTAAAATGTAACCATAAAAATTCTTTAAAACACATATATTTACATTTTAATGGGGAATTTATTTGAGAAACATAAAAGCATGGCAGAACATTTCATAGACCATTGTATACAATAAAATATGTAATGATAACATACATATTTTTTGCAAGCATAAACTCTCAGGTATACTAATGACAGTTGCATGGATATAATGGCTATAACAGATGGACCATATTCATAAAGAAATTGCTTATATAAATGTGATCCATCTGAAATCCTGTAATGGACAGCCTAAGCCTTTTGACAAGACCCATCAAAAACTGCAATGGGTCACAAACAGCATACGCAGTTGCCCAAAGGGCAGATATCACAAAATGTTCTCTCTCCGAAATGGAGATATACGGAAAGGATATCTTTTCATTTATAGAGGAAATTTCAACATTCTTATGTGTATGCATAATGTTTGCACACAAAGTTAACATTATGATAATGTATTTTCATGGAGTCAAATTTGCCAAAAATGCATAAAACGAATTAGAACTCTCCAAATGTGTTTACACCGTTTATACCTCCAGTGCTGGAAACAATGCAAAAGTGAAATACATAGCGAATGTAAAATGTAACGTAATGTAAGAAGTATGTAAAAAGTGAATGTAAAAAGTAATGCTAACAATTTAAAATAGTGGAGAAAAAAACTACAAAAAGAAAAAAAAATCCCTCCCTCTCAAAGAAAAATTAAATGAAAATTCAACATACGAAAAAGTCTTACAGGGATAGATTATGGCCATTGCACGGAGGTGGTCTGTAAGAGCTCGTTGCTTTTCACAATTATTAACTACATTTTGAAGCCTTGCATTGCTTTAATAGTTGCTTTTTATCTTTTATAGCAGGGGTCTCCTTGGGAAATAGGTTCACATTTATTGTCTACAAGGTGCTACTCTTTTTGAAATTCTTCTGTGATTCAATATACACTGACATAAGCATTTTCTATTAAATGTACGCATCTTTTATGCGTACATTTTATGTTTCTGTGTTGTTTTCGGTATGTGGAAATTCATTCTGCATGCACTCCTGTACATACCACAAATATGACAGAAACAATAGTGGTGATGGAACAGCAACAGCCTCGTGTAAGTGACTTCTTATTCTACCGTGCATGTAATTATTTTCAAACCTGTCAGTAACTTTGCTGGGTTCTGCAGGCAAATGCAGCTTTAATTCATTAAAAGTTCCTGGAATTTCATCAGGCAAACAATGCATTTTTAACTGAAGTTTTAGTCATTGCCTGATCACGTAGCCGATCCACTCATCTGAATTTTCCATGAAAAGCAAATGGAAAAAATGGAAAAAACAGACTTTATTGGTAACTCCTTGAAATGTACTTTTAGAAACATTGGTGGCACCTAATTCCTAATCTGTCATGGTTTGGGGATTTAAGTGGGGATTTTAGACTTTAGGAATTTAGACTTTGGGATTATGGCCTTCGGGATTTGGTCTTTCGGCATTATGATCACCACTGGCACAGTGCAAAGGTGCTGAAGTCAGATAGTCCGGGCTTATGTCCTGGTTTGCACATTTACCAGCTGAAAGCCCTGAGCCAGTTACTTAATCTCTTGGGGGCCTCGATTTTTTTGTTGGTAAAATGGGAACAATAATAATACCTCCCTTATGGGTTTTTTCCAGCATTAAATGAGTTAATACATAATAAAACACTCAAAAGAT
Source organism: Mandrillus leucophaeus (assembly GCF_000951045.1). Lineage (NCBI taxonomy): Eukaryota > Metazoa > Chordata > Mammalia > Primates > Cercopithecidae > Mandrillus > Mandrillus leucophaeus. The sequence goes on from NW_012105453.1 coordinate 704,311, forward strand.
GGACATTTAATAAATATTCAATAAATGTTAAATAGTAATAGTTTTTAAAAGATCATGTTAAGTGGGAAAAAGCACAATCTATACCTTGGTGTTTACATTCATTTAAATATTATTTTAATACTTCATTAGATATTTACATTTATGTAAATGTTATTTTAATATTTATTGTAGTTCTACCTTTCTTTAAAATAAATTTGAGTACTTGATGATTAAACAGGTTTATTCTTATGTTAAGTTCTAGTTTTACAGTGATCGCTTAAGTAATTGGGTCAATGTGTATTTCATTTTCCATCAGGCACAGAGGTTGGCTCCTGCAGCCCTGTCCCAAGACATGCCCGCTCTGAGCAGAAGTTACCCAAATTGCACATGCTTTGTCAAGAGAGAGTATTCAGCTGATGAATAGCTTAGTTTTGTGGCCCATGATGAATGGCAGTCATCACAGCCTTGTCTTCCCATGGCATTGCCAGTTTCTGGGCCCCAGTGCCTTTGGGTCTGGTGTAATGAACACATATACATGGGGTGTTTTAAAATGTCTTAACAAATACGTATTTCACACGTACATCATGATAGATGTAATCAATCTGGAACTCCTGGGAAGAACTCCAGCTCCCCGTCACCCTCTGCTAAATGTATGTACCAGTGGTGTGCTGGTAAATATTTACCAATCGATTCTTTGAGGAAAAAAGAAAAGCCCTGACTGGCAGGTAGCATTTATCAATTTCGTGGTATGAATGCTCCTGCCGTGGCCAATCTCAAGCTATCAGTGAATGCACAGTCTGGGGAAAGTGTTTGAAGTCACTGAACGCAGTGTTTGGAGAAGAGGGGAGAAAAATTGGTTTTTGTGGACTAGTACAAGCTGGCTCCAGCACATCACTGTCCCTCAAAGTATACACCCCTCATCGCAAAATTGTCAGATTTGGAATTAATTTGATAAGAGAGAAATTCACTCTCACGGGTCCCTGCATTATCAACTCTGCTAGTACATCATACTTATTTTCGGCCAGACACTATTTTAAGCCCATCACAAATATTAACTCATTTAGTTCTCAGAGAAACTATATTCTCTATTTACTGAAGTAATAGAGGCACAGAGAAGTTAGATAACTTGCTCAAGGTCACAAAGCTGGCAAGTGATAGAGGTGGGATTCAAACCGTGGCAGCCTACCTCCGGTGCCAGCACTTTTTAATAATGGCACTCTGTTCTCTCTCATATCACAACACTCTATTTGTTTCCCTAATACATTCAATACAGGCTACAGTTATTTTATTGTTTGTTACTTTTTGTGTGTGTACACCTCTCCTATGAGACTACAAACTTCCTGGGAACAGGTACCATGACAGACACTCAGATGAACAGTACTTAGATGTAAGAATAAATCTTATATCACTCTCTCATATATTCAACAAATGTTAATAGTAAAAGTTATTAATAGATAACGTTGGCTGGGCACATTGGCTCATGCCTGTAAACCCAGCACTTTGGGAGGTAGAATGGGGCAGATTACTTGAGGCCAGGAGTTCAAGACCAGACTAGTCAACATGGTGAAACCTTGTCTCTACTAAAAAATACAAAAATTATCCAGGTGTGGTGGCACATGCCTGTAATCCCAGCTACTCAGGAGGCTAAGGCATGAGAATCACACTAACTCGAGAGGCAGAGGTTTGCAGTGAGGCGTGATCACACCACCACTCTATCTCAAAAAAATAAACAAATAAATAAATAAAAGATAATATTAAGAGGGACAAATAGGCTGGGCGCGGTGGCTCATGCCTGTAATTCCAGCACTTTGGGAGGCCGAGGTGGGTGGATCACGAGGTCAGGAGATCGAGACCATCCTGGCTAACACGGTGAAACCCCGTCTCTACTAAAAATACAAAAAAATTAGCTGGGCGTGGTGGCGGCGCCTGTAGTCCCAGCTACCTGGGAGGCCGAGGCAGGAGAATGGCGTGAACCCGGGAGGCGGAGCTTGCAGTGAGCTGAGATGGCGCCACTGCACTCCAGCCTGGGCGACAGAGCGAGACTCTGTCTCAAAAAAAAAAAAAAAAAAAGAGGGACAAACACAATCTATAGCTTGATGTTCACATTTATTGAAATGTTGTATAGTTTCATCTTTCTTCAAAATAAATTTGAATGCTTAGTTATGATTAAACAGGTTTATTACTACTTATGTAAGTCCTATTTTGTAGTAAATTCTTAAGTAACTGGGTCATTAGCTGTTCATTTTTCATCAGTTCCAGAGGTTGGCTTCTGCAGCCCTCTTTCAAGGACTCGTAAAGAGATCTGTCTCTTTACTAGAATGTAACATACGTGAGGGAAACAGCAGAGTCTATATTTGTTGTATTATCCTACCAGTAATTAGTGCAGTGCTGGGACGCAGCTGACACTAATAAATACATCTGTGGCATGAATTAATTACACTGTCTACTTTTGTAGACTTAGCTGTTTCTAATCTAACACTATTAAAGTAGCTCATCTTCAAGCACATCCATGAATATTGCACTTGCCTTTGTCCATACCTGTGTACTTGTCCTGGTCTCCTTGGATTCTTGGCATGGGAAGAGACCGAGTCTTATTAACTTCATAGCCCTAGGACACAGCATCATGCCTAATGCCCTGTAGGTGTGCCAAACAGGTTTTCAGGCTGAAGCAAACGGTAGGTGTTCAGTAAGTACTTATTAATCAGTGAGGTAGTAAGGAAGAAGTTGGTCCTCAAAGCAGACTATGCCTGATGGGAAAGGTGCTCGAGTTGTTAATACAGACACTGTTAATACGTCCTGTGTGCCATCCAGGGTGCTGGTGACAGAGGGATAGGTTCAAGGATTGTGCCGATGTGCTGTGGATGACTTGGAGCATCATTTTGCAAAAGTAGCAAGGTGCTCCAGGAAGAGTATTGACCTAAGAGCCCAGAGTTCAGAATTTCAAGTCTGGTTCATCCACACATCTACACATGGAGGTGAGTTCCATGTTACCTTTGTGGGCTAAGTCTTTTCAGCTTATGGTTCTTGATTAAAGACCTAGTATATTCCTAGAAGTAGGAAGCTCATAACCAGTAATTGACCTGGAACCCTAAGAGTTAAGCATATACCGGCTACTGAATAGCAAAGATGCTGAAGAGCTAACATGTGACCATGTATTCGAACACTTGATTTCATAAATCTCAATGAAGCATAATGACCTGATTAATATTAACTGCTTGCCTTTCCTTTCCAGGCATGGGGTGAGGATGGAGCGAAAAAAAGAAAGAGGGAGGACAGAAGGGACTGAATTCTTAAGTAGTGTGATTCAATTACCTCCAAAAGATCTCCGAAGATGAGCATGCAATTACTACTAATTGCAAATAGTGCTACTGATAATGATAACAATCAGTCACTTTGCTTGGCCCTGTTCTAAACAAGACTACAGGCGTTCCCACAGATTAATCATGTTAATGATCAGTGTTCAGGGGGCTGCGGTCACTGAGGTTTCAATACTTCTGTGTTCTGAATGGTGGAGGAAGAGGATCCAGAGACCGCGGGAAGTTATCTAATCCCATCCTCCCCTACAACCCACCTCTGGACTCTGCCTCATCTAACCTAGAAACATGAGCATCCTCTCTTCTGATAATCACATTTTTAAAAGCAACAACTGCAACAACAGTAACCCTTCTTTAATCAGAGTCCCAGAGTGATCGTTTTTGGAAACTGCTTCCTGGTGACCAATGTACCTCATTTTTGTCGCAGTTTATCCTTGATTGGAGCCCAGAACCTACAAGGGTGGATACAGATACTAGAGAATGCAGTTCTATTTCCATTTCTATGGACCTTCACAGCAAGAAATGGAACCTTGATTTTTCTGCCTATAAGACAGAAATGATACCAATTATTGTCTCTTTCCCCACTGTTCTGTTGCAGTTGAAATTGCATGGGAAATCCATAGTGTGTCTTTGAGCAAACAGCTCTGTGTATGTAAATCAGAGATTATTCTGGGCTTTCTTCTGGTGCTTCTAAAAAAGTCACTCTGACTGTGCATGTCAGAAAATGAACGGACCATTCACACCTAAACAAAAACAATCCTGGATAACCATTGTTATTAATGCATTCCTTTGACAACAGAAAACATAGCAAATGTCTGGTATCATGAAACAGACCAATCCAGAGATGACACGGTGAGGCAGTTTCTTAAGAGATGCTGGCATTTCTCCGTCCCCTCCACAGCCAGGCTGGCACAGATGCGGGCAGCTCCCCCTTGCAACTCATGCATGGGTTATCCACTCTATTATTCCTCCAAAGAAGTTTTGAGTCCCATACTCATTTCCTCCTACTAATTCTGCATTGAAAAGTCACACATCATTACAAAGGTTAAATGTTTTTACCACTTCCCCCAAAGTGAAAGGAAGACAGACACAAAAGCAAAGGGATGCAGCTTCCCCAGGCCAGTGCAATTTGGTCTCTCCTTTGCCTTGGATTCTCCACACCAAAGTTCTGACTATGTCAGTAGAGTTCCACCTGATTCTATTAGTGGAGGGAGCATCCTACTATTTGCTTTGTATACCTAGCAGATTGTTTCTCAGTAGAATGGAGCTAATCTCCCTGTAGGGAATTGTAAGCTTCTGCAACCACAGAAAAGAGCTATATCAGTGTGCGATGCATCAGCTGACTCTCTCCTTTCTGCCTGCTTTGATTCTGAAATATGGAAGCCTAGCCATAAAAGGCGCTAGACAGGGGAGTTCCCCAAGGCAGCTTTGTTGCTTTGGAGTTAGAGATCCTGGAAAATCAGGTTAAAGTAGCCCTCATCCTTTTTTGTCCAGAGCCAAGTGATCATCCTCATTGTTTACTTTTCCAGATGCAGGTGTCTGAACATGCCTGAGCATCCTTATTTCTCTTTCCCAGAATGATGCACTTGGATTGGTTCTTCCTCAGATCCAATGAGTCAGTTTGTACCCATTATACAGGTACTCATACAAATACAAAGGGTAATTTCAGAGTAAATTCCTAGTAGCGGAACAATAGGCTCTCCTGTGATACACCCAAATTCCCCTATAGTCTTAGCTTAGCTCTGAGGAGGGGACCCACAAAAGCTGTGGCCAAAAGGGCTCATATGCAGGGGGTGTCTGGTTCTAAAATTCCCACACTCTTCCAACCTCAGTTCAAATCTGTGGTCACAGTCACTGCACATAGTTGTCATTCTTAAGCCACCAGGAAAATGTGGCTGTGGAAAATATCTAAGGCTTTGCTGCAGGCCTGAATTCGGCTTCTCATGCAACCAGATGCTGGAATCCATCAGACGGCCCTGGGAGCCACAGCTGCCTCTAATCTCCCCTGTTTCACTCTGATTTCCAATCTATGCCAATGATAACACCCTAAACCACTATCTATATACCAGGAAGAAGTTTCTGGAACCATAGTGAGCAGGAGGTTACCTGGTGGGCCTGTTTAATACGTATCTAAGTCCTATCCCCAGAGTTTCTGATTCACTAGGGGTGAGGTACAACAGGAGAAATCTGAATTCTGTCCAGCTCCCCAGGTGATCAAACGCACTCAGGTGTGGAGTGCTTGCTGAGGTCCACAGCAGAAGTGGGGGCTCTTTCTGTCTGGGAATTCTAGTCTGGAGACCTGAGACTTCATACTTGTTTCTTTTTCATTAACCTCTCCGGATTCAGTTTCTTTGTCTGTAACACGGGAGAGAGAGTCCATCCTTCCTGTAAGGTTCTTTCTTTCTTTCTTTTTTGCCAAAATGGGGGTCCAGGGGATGGCATCCCTGTAATGGGTTAAATTGTGACTCCCAAAACCAATATGTTGGAGTCCTAATTCCCACTACCTCAGAATGTGACATTATTTGGAGATGGGGTCTTCACAGAGGTAATCAAGTTAAAATGAGTTCATTAGGATGGATCCTAATTCAATATGACAGGGGTCCTTATAACATGGGGAAGTTTAGACACGGGGAAGTGTATGCAGTCAGGGAGAATGATGTGAAGGTTGGAGTTATGCAGCTAAAAGCCAAGGAACTCCCAGAGGCTAGGAGAGAGGTCTGGAACAAACCTTTCCCAGCCCCTTCAGAGGGAGCTGATTCTGCCTACACCTTGATCGCAGGTTTCAGCCTCCAGAACTGTGAGACAATAAATTTCCATTGTTTAGGCTGCCCTGTCAGAGGCCCTTTGTTAAGGAAAACTTGGGAAACTCATGCATGCCTAACGCCCTTTGTTCCCCAGGCACATCTTCCTCACTGAGATGTGTGAGTGTGCTGTAGTCTCTCACTCTGAAGTCGGCAGGTCCACAGAGACTGCTGCTAGAGGAAAAGCCGGGGGCCATTGAGCTACTTCTGCTTCTTGTTTGTCAGAGTGAAGACTCCACTAAGCAGGGCTCGGTAAAGGGCCTGATTCCCTTCCGTTCCTTTTAGTTCCTCCAAGTGAAGTAGTCAGGAGATCCATGTCACTCTGAGTTACCCCACTGCAAAAATCAACATCAGACTTCCTAAAAGGCAATAGGACTGTATCAACTCAGGTGATGGGGGAAAGGTGTACACTGTCAGTTAACATCAACTGAGCTCTTACCAAAAACCAGGCACTCTTCTCACTGCCATGTATAGATATTGTTGTTATCGGGATATTTCACAGATGAGGAAACTGAGGGACAAAGACATGAAGTCACTTCCCAAGATTACATACCTAGTAAGTGGGCAAATGTCAGTCTGGTCCAGGAGACACAGAGAAAAAGAATAGTATGAAGCACAGAGAGATCCATTTAATCAGGTTTCTTTTGAACTAGTTGTTAGTGAAAAATGTTCCTACTAGTCAAAAAAAAACACAAAAGGTTGTGGGCTGGGCTAAGTAGCTCATACCTGTAATCCCAGCCCTTTGGGAGGCAGAGGCAGGAGGATAGCTTGAGCCCAGAAGTTTGCGATCAGCCTGGGCAACATAGGGAAACCCTGTCTCTACAAAAAAAATTTTTAAATATTTGAAACATTTTTAATTTTTAAAAATGTGCCTAGCATAGTGGCACACACTGGTGGACCCAGCTACTCGGGAGGCTGAGGTGGGTGAATGGGAGAATCGCTTAAGCCAGGGAGGTTGAGACTGCAGTGAGCTATGATCACATCACTGCTCTCCAACCTGGGCAACAGAGTGAGACTCTATTTTTAAAAAATGTGTGTAGGGGTGAAAGAAACACTCGCTCTAGAGAAGGTATGAAGTTTCTGCCAAGTGTGGGTGGGGTCACTGTGTTCAGGGAAGTCTAAGACATTGGGCCTGGAGAGAGGCATGTGAAAACAGAGTGCAAACCCCATTCCTAGTTCCTATTCCTTACTGATTTCCAGAGATGGTCACCATGAAGAGGACCCACTATTTTTCCTAGGATATGCTCTCCTAACAAGCCACTACCATCATCATCACCATTATCTTCATTTTCCCTGAAACTGAGATATCATTTTGCAATCTATAAATGCCTCTCACAAGATTTTCTTCAATTTGCTCATCAAAACAAGCTATGAAATAAGCAGAACCCCAATCCAGAAGAAGAAGGACTGAACACATTTCAGTGATTTGCTCGAGATCTCCAGCTGGCTTCTTTTAGAGGCCGGCTTGAAATCCAGAAGAGCTGACCCTCTCTATCTAGCCGGACTCCTTGCACTCTAGCCCCTATCCACTCCCCACCCCAAGCTGTGGGCTGCCAGGGGCTGCCAGGAGCTGTCGGTGTTGGGTGCTCTGTCTAAACCCCGGCTCCTCCTTGCCTTGCTAATTATCCCCAAAGCTCCCTGCCCAGAGGAATTCAGAACATGCTGCAGTTATTTGTGGAGCACTTTGTCTCTGGGAGATGGGGGGCTTACACAGCTCGGAAAAAGCAGCACTTGCCCACACAGACAACACTGCCTGGTGCTATTAATATCCAAGCACAATAGCTTCAGGACGAGGTGAAGTGTGGCCCACCCTGGCCACGGGGCTTCTCAGCCATGGAGACTGTTTTATTTTACAGCAGCTCTGCAAATACCCCAGCAATCAGACTCTTGCCCCACCTTCTGATCCAGTGTCAACAGCAGAAGAAAGGTGGAGGGCCTTGCATGAAACTGCAATTGCCTGTCCTCACGGTGTGTCCTGGGAGATAAGGACAAATGGAGACTTGAAGTCTCAAAATAATATTTGATTAGTGATCCCCCCACCCTGCTTTTTCTAAAGCATCCCAAGCATTCTACATTTGTTGGCTTTCTCAGTCTTAAAGTTATCTTTGTGCATAGGGAAAGGGTCAACACTTTTATACTTATTCACTCACAAAACTTGTATTGATTATCTGCTTTGTGTCTAAATCACCCGGGCTATGATGATACTAAGATGAGGATGATAGTGCCTTCCCTCAAGCTTGTAATGTGATGGAGAAAGACAGTTGATACACTGTTATATCACAGTGTGATTATTGCTGAAATAAAGCGAAGTATAAGAGGCACAAAAGAAGGAGTGAAAACTCAGTTTCAAAGGGACAAAGTCAAGGAGACTTCAAAGATGAGAAATGATTGCACTAGGCCTTAGACAGGAAGTTCAGCAGAACAGGTGGGAAGGGCACATCGTCAGAGGTAAGGGTATGGGCAAAAGCAGGGAAATATTGACACATCTGGAGGTCTAGAGAAGGGATCTAGGTAATTTCCAGAGAGAGAGAGAGGGGAAGTGTGCTAGAGAAGAGAGAAGATGGACAGGAAAGAACAGACTTGCAAGTCATTGAATGTCTTGGAGCCTCAGTTTCTGAAGACAGGATGCTCATGAGCCCCTCTGAGTGTTTTTGTACTGGGTGAAGTGACAACTACATGTCTCGCTGTGTGCCCAGGCCTCATAACCATGTGCTCCAAAGGCTCTGTGAGGGCCCTCAGGTTCTCCTGCAGTCTAGAGGACTTCAAGAACTAGTGTGTCTCAAGGCAGAGAATACTTTGCTGTAAGATGTGTGTGGCTCAATGATGGCCAAGGCAGACATGAGAGAATGAAGATAATGAAAACTCACCAGCTGTGACTAATGAAATCAAACCCATTCTCATCTGCTCGGGGAGCATGAAAGCTGGGAAGGACCCTCTGACTAGCACATCGGCCTGCGGGATTCACGTGTTTATTTGTTAAATTTAGGAATCCGCTGACAGACTGAAGTATTATTAGTGCGAATTACCCAGGTTCATCTGTAGCCCTAGCTCTTTGCTTCAAAAAAGATCACAAAGCCTGAGGTACTTCAAGATTGAACTGTGAAATGTCATTAGCTAAATCTCAGTCCTCGCAGCTCCCAGAACTAATTATAGAGCTAGGAGTGGCTGGGGCCAGACCCCTCTGATATAAAAAGATTTTATGAAAGGCAAAGGGAGGAGGCAACAATAATTCTCACCCTATTATATTCCTTTCAATTATTTACAGTAAGAGGCACTGATGGTGAACAAATATAGAGACTGGAATCCAGTGAGGTCACACAGGCGCTCTGGAAGTCAGTGATGCAGTATCAGAATCTGGGAACACAATGAGGCAATGTTTCAGCTGCTTGTGCATTCTTCACCTCCCATTGTCTGTGTGTGTGTCTCTCTCTCTCCTCTGCTTCCCCTCCCCCCACAACCAAAGTCAAGAGCGCAGACCCCATGCTGAGAATTCTCATCTTCATCCCACATCCAGGACTTGGCAATATCTTCTATCAAGGGTTTCAACAGGACATGTGCAGTCTTTCTCCTAACCGCACAGCTGGGGGGCAGGGGTGCAATGAATGCTGGAACCCCAAGGGTAGTGTTGGGATGGAGCGAGTGAATGTGGCCTACAGAGCCTCTGGGCGTCACCTGACCACTAGGAAGCCCTTGAGCAAAAGCTCTGCAGCACCAAAGATTCATGTGGTCTTGTGGATTCCCAGCCTCCCTTGTCTGAGGTTGGAGCCTGGACTTGCTGACTTCTGGCTAATGAAATAAGCACAGTGAGATAAGCTGTGTGAAGCATGCCCCTTACAGACAGCCTGCAAGATCCTTCAGCTCTTTCTTCCTCCATCAAAGCGGCCTTAGATGGCCCATGTACCAGATGGTAGAGCTCTGAGACAGACAGCCCTCTTGACCCACCAGCTATTGGACTTTGATGTCAGCAAGAAATAAATGTTTGCAATAACATTAAGCCATTGATGTGTCAAGGTTTGTCTGAGGTGGCAGTGAACATTGCTTTTTCTAAATCATATAAACCTCTGATAGCACAGGCACTAGGGAAATATTCATCGAGCACAATGAAAAAAGTCCACTATGTTAAATAAATTCCTCTCTTTTTCTTGACCTAATTATTTATGTTTCAGAGAATCCTTGACCTGGAGGTTGAAGGAGAGGTCATAGTAAATAAGTCACTGGAGATAGATGGGCAGATGCTTATGTTACCGTCTTGGAGCTAGAACAATTTAATTCTCTCATGGGTAGTGGGGGAAGGGAACCTCTTGGGGGATGCTGTGTAATCAGAAATGGTGAGCTAAGTAGCCACAAACTTCGGTAATGGTTTTTTGCAAATGTTCATGTGTATGCACACACATGCATATGCGTGCACATGCACACACACACACACATAGACACACACAGACACACCCTTTCACCCTGTGGAATCGTCTTGCAATGTATGTCCATCATTGGGAAATTATCTAATAGAGAAAATCAATTGGTATACCCTTTATCTTGGACGTTGTGTCCATGTTTCTGGATAGTCCAGGACCCCTAGCTGTCTTTTTTTGTTTGATTTTTGAGATGGAGTCTCACTGTGTCACCAGGCTGGAGTGCAGTGGTGCAATCTCGGCCCACTGCAACCTCCAATTCCTTGGTACAAGCAATTCCTCTGCCTCAGATTACAGGCACGAGCTACCAAGCCGAACTAATTTTTCTGTATTTTTAGTAAAGACTGGGTTTCACTGTGTCGGCCAGGTTGGTCTCAAACTCCTGACCTCAGGTGATCCACCCGCCTTGGCCTCCCCAAATGCTGGGATTACAGGCGTGAGTCACTGCACCTCGCCCTAGCTGTCTTTTTGGACCAATGAAAATTTGTTTTCTTTTATGAATTCTTTTGTGTTTTTCTATAATTTCCCTCCTTTCCTGTACATCAAGCTCTAACCTCTGACCTCAAATATTTGGCTTCTTTTCCTATAATCTTTCAGAAAAGGGCACATTAAATATTGTAGAAAACAAGACTCGCATAAATGTGGACAGGCAAAATATCCTGCGTAAGTAACCAGATGACTGTGATCAGAGAGGGTCCCAGCACTTGGGACCTTCCTTAAGTCAAGCATTAGATGGTTTTTATCAACTGGTCATTAAGGCACAAAATTAGAAACAAGACAGCTCCAGATTCCATTCTATTTGGCTTTTCAAAGCATTGTGTCAGGAGTCACTTAACCCAGGGATTGCACTGGAGAGGATGTGTGCAGGAGGTTTCTCTGCCGTGTCTCCATTGGCACCATCTCCTTCCTAATTGCCACCTCACTGAGGCAGGCACTCACACCTCCTCTTCCAGGACATTGCAATGGTCTTCTTCTATTCTCCTTCAGTTTACCCTATTTGCTGCTATCAGAGTACTCTCCCAAGGTACAACGCTGACCATTCCTGTGCTCAGAAGCCTTCCCCAACTCCTCACTACTTTGTGCCAGAAACTTAACCTGGCATTCAGAGTCTGCAAAATCTGTACCCACTCTACTCTTTCAAGCCCACCTTTCTCTATTCCTTTTTCCATACTTGTAGTCAAACTTCCTGTATCTGTTATATCCCATGCCTTCCCACCACCTTCTTCAAGGCCACCATACTCATCTCTGACTGGGAAAATTCTATGAACCCTTTGAGACTTATCTCAGCTGTCACTTCCACGTCATAACGCCATGGCTTCCCTACTTAACCCAACGCTGTGTATATACGGTCTCTCCTAGTGTAAAATGCCCCAGGACTTTGAACTTTTCATCTATAGCTAACGTGTTCAGCCTTCTATTGCAGTTGTTGTTATTTGTTTTAGCTCCACTATTAGAGAATCAGGTATTTGAGAGTAAGCATCATGCATTATTCATGGTTTCTCTTTCACTGTGCATGTCTGTCCCTTTGCAGGGTAGTTACTTAATAAATATGTGGGCTATGGAATTGAATACAGGGCAGCCTAACATTAAAATTTAACCAGGCTATTATCCAAAGTGGGAATCAAGAGTTGACCGAACTTTCCTGAAACTTGATCAGGTCAATCTTTAAAGAGCAGCCTTTCTTGGAAAAATAAAGGGGAGGGGGGAGGGATTCAAGTCATCAGCAAAATAAACGGTAGCCCCCAGATTTTAGAGTTTAGCCAAGGGTTCATCCATCTGCAAAGCAAGGTCTGGTACCACACCCCCCCCAGAACAAAATTGCAGAGCTTATGGTTCAGAAGGCTGCACAGGAAGAGATAGTACTCTCCATTTACCAATTGTTTTCTGTTTCCACTAATCGGGAATCTCCGTTAGAAAATGACACCAGGTGTGTGTCACTGAGGTTCACCCACTCTCAGGCCTGCTGGTGCCTCCCAGACCCTTTGATCCTTTGCTCCCATTGTCTCCTGAAACCAATCCTTTCCATTTTGTATTTTTCCTCCTAGATTACCTGATACCTCCAACCAAGCAGGTGTTCTTTTCAGAAGCCAGAAGCTGATAACCTGGGCTTTCTGATCTAACCCCAGCCTAAATTCTTGGCAATGGAGGAATTGGGGAGGAGATTCTCCTTCCTGAGAAGTGGGTGCCAACACTCCCTTTCAAATTCGTTCATCAGCAAACTAAAGGGGATGCCAGAAATGTCTGGAGCAATGGAAGCACCACTGGAATAAGTAAATAACTTTACAAGACAATTGCAATGTGGAATTCAATTAGTGCTATTCTTTGAAGACCTCACTTAAGGAATTATCTTCACAGCTTGATTATAAATTCATTGGTGCAAAAAATTATGTCTTAGATGATTTTTGTGCCTCATGTTAAGTCCAGTCCTAAATTGAAAACATGATAGGATCCTATGCCTTGTTGATTTGTTGCTTCTTTAGTTGTTCCTGGATTAGATGTTTTTTTGGATTATACCCCTCACTGGTCTCTTCTACTAATTAAAACAGCTAGTTCAAAATGGTTGCTCAATGCTTGATTAGTTCTCATAGAAAGCTCAGTGGAAAACTAAGCATGTTTGTCAGTCTCCAGATACTTTGAAATCAAGAGTTTGAGATCAAGACCAGAGAGTGTGAGTAATTTTCCAAATATCACTTAGTAAACCAGGTATAGAAACCCCTAAACTGGGGGAGAAAATTTTACAAGAATAGAGATTGGCGTCATAGTAGGTGAATCCACTGAACAAAGTCAATTGATTTATGTGGTTGTGGTTTTTAGAAGAGAGAGTCCTCATTGCCTCAATCCATCTTGATCGCAACTGAGTTCCCAACATCTAAGGAGAAACGGATTTAAGAGAATATAACATTGGCATATCTTGAGTCATTCCTCTTGTTCAAAAGGACAAACCACCGTTAACTTTCCACAGAATTAGCTTGTGAGGGATACAGGCGTGTGCTGAGGCAAGGGAGAGTGAAAGCATGAGGTTGGGCTTGTCCTCATGACTTGCTTTTGATGTTCAACCAATTTATTCCTCCTTATGTTTCCCAGAACACAGAAGGCACTTCTATAGTGTGGTCAGTGACTATCTTCAAACACATGGAGACATGATAGCATACCAGAAAGCAATGTTCAGGCATCCTAGCCAATGGGTAGGGGTCTGCTGCAGGTCTGTGTCCACACCTAGGGACAAATCTTGCATTTACACATAGGCTCCAAGATTCCTCTAGAAATCCAAGATGCAGATCAAACTGTACACATCTCCCCTGATTGGCTGGTCCCAGGGTGCAAGCTTAGGATCAAAGGCAATAGTGCTTGTATGACTTTTATATTCATGGACTAATTCTAGGCATCTTTACAATCTGTGGTGCAATCTATTTGTATGATGAGCATTAATATTTAAAACACTTTCAAGGTTTGGAGTGCGGGCAACAAAGCTTGATGGTGCAATAGGAAGACCAAAGTGCACTTTTGCCAATAAGCAAAGAGGGCTTGATTTCCCCCACAATAAATCTACTGAGATAAATAACATAATATTTTTCTCAAACTTGGAAGAAGCAGAGAATTTTGGATCAGGACACCTCAGTTTCAGTGGAGTTGTTTATTAATTGTGTGAGTTTTAGCAAATTATTTCTCCTAAGTCTCAGTTTCTTCATTTGAAAAATAAGAACCTAATACCTACTTCACTTGTGTATAAGGATGAAATGGGATAATAATATATGCATAAGTGCTTTGAAAATGGTAAAGAACAATACAAATGTGCCTTTCTATTGTTTTATTCACAGTGCTCCTGCCTGATTGCATCTACTTAACCCACTCTCCAAGAGCTAGAATCAGATTTCAACCGTATGGAATCATGTACAATGCAGCAGATGGGTTTACAAGTCTCTTGGTCTCTTCATGTAATTAACAGCCAAGAAGTCTAAAGCTTGCATTGTTTACGTGGAAGATGTTTCTTGCCCATTCCCACGCCATGCCATCTGAAATCGCTCCTTTTTTTATTTTTTCTGTGCACTTTTTTTTTAACTTTGTGGGATCCTCTGCATATAAAACTCCATTCAACTACTTCATCCTACTGTAGAAAGCTACTTCCCTATGAGCTTAGTTCTATGATTTACAACAGTCTTCTTTTCCTATTTGCTGTCTGAATTATGTTTCACAAGAACCATTTGAAATAAGGAAGGCGTGTATCATCTTTCCCTTTTACAGGAAAAGAAACTGAGGCACAGAAAGGCTTAGTAGTGGGTGACCTTGCAAGAATTCAAATGACTTGTCTGGCTCTAAGTTGAGTGCTCTTTTTCTGATGCCACATGTCTTTTATCCAGAGAACCAACCTGCCTAGACCCAGAGGGAGCTTGAAGAGAGATTTTCATCTTACTGTGAGAAAACAAAGACCCAGAGAGTGGAGAGTTTAAGACCATCCTGGTCATTGCCATTATTTCTTTTCAAACAGACAGAGGCCTCTGTATGGAGCTGCTTCCGTGTTTGTGGTTTGAATTGACTGGTGAGATGTGAGACACAAAAGAAATTCGAGAGATTGTGTCTGACCTTAAGGAATGTACTAAGAAACCAGGAAGATAAAGCTGTCATATAAGATGCTTAAAACAACTAAAGGCAACCTTAGATTGGGAGGTACTCCCTCCAAGATAGAAATTTCTTAACCTTTGCTTTGAAGTCTGGTTTCTTTTTCAAGATCCAGAAGCATAATCCATACTTAGATTTAGGTTCAAGCCCTTCCTAACTGATTATGTTCCAAATTCTCTGTAGTGGTCATCAATGTCACGTCCAGCTCATGTGAAGGTTTTTCCTCCCTTTTTTTTAGTGGGAGCAGGAGACTGGTGATGAGGAAAACATTATTGCCTTTAGTAATATTTTTCATGGATTTTGCAGCCTTCGTCATGACCAATACCTTATTGGATTAGTTTTCTGTTCTTTTTAATCAAGGAGCCCTACATATGACTTAGTAGAACACTTTTCTAAAGGAGAACTGGGTGTCTGAACAGTCGCTGAAGTAACCTGTGCTTTCTCCTCTGACTCTCCCTGGGAAGAAGGAGTAGCAATCGTGTCCCAAGTCCTTGAGGACTTCACAGGGTGTTCTGGTGTCCTGAGAACATACCTGCCTAAGGTAAGGCAGTCATGGTACCCAGGTATTGATGCACTACTCACCCTCCACTTTGACTGTCAGAGGCATTCATAAGACTTTCTACATAGGGGATTCTTGGGCTGGAAGAGGCGGTCTTTGGATATATAACAGCCACATGCTGGCCTACAGAGCCCCTTTCCTGTCCTAGTACTCTGTCCGCTAAGACAGAGAACTGAATTGCCTTGACTTTATGTCTCTGAACACCTTTACCAAAACCACCTGGTTCTTAGGACAGACGAGTGGGATTAAAGAGAGGGAAAGCTGTGGGCCCATAGTTGAATTTGAAATGGAGCATGGAATGGTGCAGGTGGGGATTCAGCAGCTGTATTGGACTGAGGTTTGCAAACCCTCAGTGATGGCAGGTGCTATGGGAGTGCAGGGGCAGTCAAGTTCCAGAGACCAGGCAGTGTGGTATACAGAGTCAGAAAGATCCGGCCATGAACTGCTGTTCCTCTCTATACCCTCTGTATGACCTTGAGCTGGTTGTTTAACTTCAGAAAACTTCCCTGTGGCCTGTCTCCTGGGAGGACTGCATTAATTAAAACATACATAGGCACTCCAAACCTCTGGCTGTCATCATTTTTATCCTGTGCTATGTACAGAGATAAACACGATCCAAATAGAGTAAAGAATTGCAAAGATAATTCCTGGCCTAGAACCAGAAGACTTTCCTAAAGAGAATTAACTAAATATATAAGTGTATAATATTAAATTGATTAATATTTAATTGATTAATTAAATATATAAA
>NW_012105453.1:720788-745386 GCF_000951045.1 Mandrillus leucophaeus
ATATATAATCATATTTAAACATATAAATATTAAATATATTTCATTGATTATATAAAAATAATTATGTATTTTAAATATATATCATATATTTATAATAAGCAGTAGTGTAGGGGGCAAAGCAACATGGCAAAAATCGTGAAGTTGGAAAACAGAGAGACAAGGGTTTAGCCTAGCCTTGCGTCTCCGCTGCCTAGCTGCCTAACCAAGTAAGCTTGGGCTAATCATGATCTCTATCTTTCTCAGGTTTCTCAACTCTTAAATAAGTATAATAAGATTCCCGTCGTCTATTGTGCAGAGAAAATTTGTGAAGGAAAAAATGCAATTCTGTGTGCCAACCTGCTCTGAAAACATAAAGTGGTCTGTGACTATGAAGGACGATGATTAGTTAAACCTAAATAAGGCTCTGGAAACTGAAATATCTCCACACCTTACGACCAGAGCAGCATCATCACATTTGATTTTTCTCTTTCCTCACTCTCCACTCTGCCCAGCACACCATTCTGACCTGCTGCTCCCTCTCCACCGCTCAAGTCCTCAGGATTGCATGGCGTCGTCAGCAACAAATATTGGAAAACCATTTTTAAAAAGGCACAAATGGTCTGGGTGCAGTGGTTCACGCCTGTAATACCGGCACTTTGGGAGCCCGAGGCGGGTGGATCACCTGAGGTCAGGAGTTTGAGACCAGCCTGGCCAACATGGTGAAATCCCATCTCTACCAAAAATACAAAAATTAGGCCTGGTGCGGTGGCTCACTCCTGTGATCCCAGCACTTTGGGAGGCCAAGGTGGGTGGATCACCTGAAGTCAGGAGTTTGAGACCAGCCTGGCCAACATAGTGAAACCCCATCTCTACTAAAAATGAAAAAAATTAGCCGGGCATGGTGGTGGGTGCCTGTAATCCCAGCTACTCGGGAGGATGAGGGAGAAGAATCGCTTGAACCCAGGAGGTGGAGCTTGCAGTGAGACAAGATCATGCCACTGCACTCCAGCCTGGGTGACAGAGTGAGACTCTGTCTCAAAAAATAATAATGATAGCAATAATAATAACAATAATAAAAGGCACAAATGTAGCAATCAACCATGGGGGATCAGGGAAGACAAGGTGAAATTTGATTAAGAACTCCCCTGCTCCCCTGGAAGTTATAGGGCACAGCAGCACTATGGTTCTCACAGGGGGTGGGCGATGGAGATTTCGGGGTGCCCATCCACCTGCGCTCACTGAGCCTGTGCCTGAAACATGTGACCAGCCGATTCATCCCTTTCACTCTCCTTCCCTCAGGCAAGTGCTGCCTTCTCCAAAGCCTTTCTCAAAAGACCCTTGAGGTTCCCTAGACTGAACTCTATGAATGCTCTTTCCGTTTCTCCAGGAATTTGGCTATAGTTGGTATTGGGTTTCTCAAACCAGCCCACCTGCAAGCTAAGGGGGCATCCAGAAGTTGCCCAGCTTTCCCCTGAAGCATTGCTTAGAGAGAGGCCGCTGTACCATAAAACGGAGTTCCCATCCCACGCTGGTTCTGAAAGTCCTGGTGTCCAGGCCCATGTTGTGATCTTTTCTCCTCTGCCCAGGGAGTGTCTGTTAGGGAAACTCCCATGAGGGTGGGGAGCCGAGGGCAGAGGCTGACTGGGATGAAGAGAGTGTGTTTGTTCCTCCGGCTGTGCCAAGGTCTTCTCACCAGAGGGCTGTCTGTGGACCTCTGCTCCTGGAATCACCCCCTGCACCATCCAAAGTCCCTGATTATGAATTGCGCAATACATTCCTAATTCAAGCACACTGCACCAGTTTTCTGTAGCCACATGAAAATTAACTCACAGAAATTCACTTTGATTGAATACCTGCTGTGTGGTTGGCACTGTGGTGGGATTCTGCCATTCGAGAATCTCAGACTAAGATCATCTGCTTCAACAAGCGTTGATCAAGCACCCACATTGCAGCTGGCACTCTGCTTGATGCTGAGATGGTTGTCAAGACCAGCTCTTTATTTTACAGGGAAGGCCGTCAAGGTTCAAAGTGGGAATTTCCCAAGGTCAGAGACAGAGTGGCAGAGTCAGCCCATGCACGCTTGTCTCCTGTCCTCCGTTCCCGTGCTCATTCGTGACACTCCTGCTCTGTCCCAACACTTCATCCCACGAGAATACTCTTGAGAATATTGTCCTTGGCTGTTCCAAATAGGGGGACCATCTGTTCATTATTCAGGAGATATGGGCTGAGGTCTTGCCTCTTCTAGTCACTTGGAGAACGTTCCGGAAGCAAAGACTATGTACCTAATATTCCTTTAACTTTGTTTTCCTGGGGCCATATTTAACTGGGTGTTTTCTGTTTCAACTGGTGGCCTGCGGGGAAGAGGTAGTGCCTGGCAGGCTGACCAACGACAGGTGACTGAAGAACAAGGTTGGAAGGAGTTGGGGGGCAGTGTGAGGGAGAAGGTGAAGACATAATGTGGGGGAGCCTTCACCCCAATTGAAGTCACCTAAAATCACTCTTTTCTAACTAGAAGACTAAGAAACGCCTGGGAAAGCCGGCGAAAGCTGAAAGCACATCTGTGTGTGTGTGGAGGGTAAGTGTGAGGTGTGGCCCAGAGACTCAGCTGAAGGAAGCCTCCTGGGCTGGTCCCCATATATAAAGCAAACACACACATCAAACATTCTAGTGTGACTCCCTCCTCTGCAAGGGTTCCCAGGGGCTCCAGACTGGAAATGTCTTCTCTCAAGCCTAGGGAAAACAAGGAGTTTCTACTTTTTGCTCCTTGACCCCAAACAGAGAGACAATGGCCTTGTGTATGCAATGGCACTTTTGCCAAGATGGAGCCGCACAGCTTCCATGAGGCTGAGGTGAGGAAAAGTGCATCTCTGCGAATATGGCTGGGCTCCAGCTCCCTCCACTCGGTGCTCTGCCTGCCAATTAGCGCATCCGTCCTTCCCCACAGGTGGGGAAGTGGCCCGTACTGCTGTCTGGCTGCCTGGGGCCAGCACAGCCGGACCCTGACACCCTACCCAGGGATACCCTGCAGGGATGGGGGACCCCTCAGGAGAAGAAGAACACTTAGGTCCGGAACCAATTCTTCCTCCTCCTCCTTGCAAGAGGGAAGAGGGGGAAGACCAGGCTGGGGATGGCAGAGAAACTCGGGGGCTGGTTTAAGGGAAACAGACTGAGCTGCTTAGAGCCTGCTGAGGCTGCCAGGAGCCCCAGATGGCTCCGAACCTGCTGCTCTTGCTGAAAATTGATTTCGGAGGCAGTGAGGGGAGGAGGAGGGATGGCAGGGGCTGCAGGGCAGGGGGTGGTGGTGGGAAGAGTTGCTGCATGGAGGGTGGAATTTACAAACCTTGATAAAGACACTTAGTTGAAACTCTAGGGGCAGAGATAATGCCCTTAGCAGAAAGGGCAGGGGTCTCTCGCAGGATTTCTGCTTCAATGTGCTATTTCTTTCTCACCTTGCTCGTGTTTCTTCATTTGCCCTCCAGCCCCAATTATCAATCATGGAGGGTGCCCCTGGATGCTCCTGCTGGGCTGTGGGGCGGCATAGGCTGTGCAGACCTGGATGTGAGAAGCACCCTCACCAAGGCACCTCCCTCATCCTCACCCAGGGAAGTGACTCGGGAGCTGAGGAAACCTGAGCTTTACACCCCTCACGATGCAGGGGCCTTGTATCCAACTCTATATTCATAATTTTAAATTATTTTCCTTGGAGATAGTGCCAATATTTATGTAAGCATTAGGCCCCATGGCACCTGTATCTGCCTTTGCCTCATCTCAGTTATATATTCCTTCCCCAAACACTAATCAGGCACCCCTGAGGGCCAGGCACTGCGCCAGGCACTGGGGACAAAATGTCCATGGCCAGATATCATCCTTACTGAGCTTCTAGAACAGGAAGAAAAATTGCACAAGTTCAGCAAAAGTCATCATATTTAGTCCACAGGAGCAGGAGAAACAAGGAGGGGTCAGAGAAGTGAGAGCTCACTCCCACAGGATCCTTATCAGGGAAGGTTGCAGAGTGGAGGCTATATTTGATTTCAGACTTGACGGATGGTAGGATGGGAGGGAAGCGATGGGTCTAAAAGGGTGGGCAGGGGGTCTCTGCAGGCAGAGGTGCCATAGAACCCTAGGGTACGGCAGAGGGGAGGGAGGCAGTGTCTTCTGGTCTCAGTGGGAACAATGGGAGATATGATGGACAGGCCAGTCATCATACACCAAGGCTGGTGTAGCCATGCCTGGCACTTGTACTCCTGTCCGTGGACAACAAGACCTCATCAAGGCACCAGGCAGGGCTCACAGGAGGGGCTCGGACTCTGTTGGCAGAACTGTAAGCTGGAGGACAAGGGCAAAGCTGTGTGAGAGTCCGGGTGAGCTGTATACAAGGAGCAAAACCCTGCTATTGCTGGTGGGAATGGAAACAACTTCATCTCCATAAAGGAGAGCCAAGGCAGGTAAGGGTTTCCTCCTCTTAGAAGCGAGGGAGGCATGAAGACCAAGGGAACATGATAGGCTCCCCAGCATCTGGCTAGGAAGGCTGGGTATTCAGCCTTCTCCTATTTATACATTTCCAGCTCCCAGTGGTTCCTCCAAACAGCCAAGAAGAGAGCTATGCATGACCCCCAGCATCTATATTACAGAGGAGGAGACAGGTTCAGAGACAGAACCTACCAGGCCCACCCAGATCAGTAGAGGTGGGGTCAGGAAGAGAACTTGGGTTCTAGACCCTGCTCTCCCCATTACAGAGGTCACTAGGAATCACACACAGCCCAGGGCAGTCGTCAGCACCGAGATGGAAAGGCGACACATGCATTCTCCAAAGACCCATTAGGCCATGTGCCCCATGGCAGCAAGGACGTTCCCACCCTGTTTCTGCCTCTCCCAAAGCACTGAGAGCTCAACAGTCTGCCTTGCTGAAATGGCTCTCCCTTTCTCTCATTTGATTCTTGCCTGGACAGGGGCTCATATCATTAAAAAGGAACAAAGAGGCCCTAATCAAACCTCAAAGAGAAGGAACAGGACCTTTTTCTAAATGGAGGAATTCTTTTGTAAGAAGTGATGAAGAGTTAGAACAAAGCATCTGCATAGCTTGGGAAGGGCCACTGTCTCTCAAGACATGCTACCGCTTGTCTCTGATGTCTGGATGCAAACAGCAAATCCTCAATCTGCTCCAGGATGTGAGTGCCAACTCTGACCTAGTGAGCTTACTCCCTTCTCTTTGGCTCAGCCACATCTTGAAAGGGGAGATAAGGATGACTCTGTGCATCAGACCCTCTGTCTGGTCCAGTGGACCTTGTCCTTATGAGGGCCTGTGAAAAAATCTCAGCCTCTGAGCAGTTATGCAAGTTGCTCAAAGCCGTTGAGATGTCCCCCAGGAGCTGAGTGTAGAAGAAGTTCCACCACCCAGCCTGCATTATCTACACGACAATTAGGCAGTGATCTGGGAACACTGTAAGGGCCAGGGATTCAGGAGAGAATCAACCTTGCAGTGCCACAGGTTTGGGGAGGTCATCACCGCACTGCCCTGCCTCCATCTAAGGAGTGTCTGACACCTGGAAAAGCCACAGTCATGGAATGGACTGTGGAATCCTGGAAAACACCATCCAAATAGGAGAAAAAGCCTGAAATGAGGGAGAGACATTTCTCTTCAGCCCTCTGGGGAAAGAAGAACACAGAAACCCTGGACCGAAGGGGCCCCCAAGTTGACCTGTGCTATCCCCAGCTCCTCCTTTCTGGATGCTTCCCACCCTTAGATTAAACCTTGCTTATTGACCCCATAGAGCTCCATGTTCTCTCCCAGCTCCTCTCAAATTGCCCACTGGAATGTATGTCATGAGGTCATTTGTAGTAAGCTACAACTTTTGTGGTTACCCCTGGCAGGGCTATTTACACCATGATAGGAAATAAAGTCTGCATAGAACACACTAGTGCTGGTGATCTCTTTGGGGAGACAGGGGTCAAGGAGGTTGCTCCAAGAGCATGACAGAGTGGGAAGAGGACAGATGTGAGAGTGAGAGGCTTTGGTCCTCAACTGGATCTGCAGTGAACTTGTTGGCTGGCCTGAGAAAATCTCCTAAATGCTTGGGCCTCCATTTCCTCCTCTGTGAAATGATGTTAAAGTCCCAACTTCCCAACATGGTTCAGGATGAAAATAGGTAAAGTGCATTAAGCATTGTTATAGACAGACTGTTTATGTTCTGCGCCATTTGTATGTTAAATCCTAATGCTCAGTGTGATGGTATTTGGAGGTTAAGACTTTCAGTGAAGCCGTCCTAACGGGGTTAACAAGAATTCTAGACAGGGCTGGGCACATTGGCTCATGCCTGTAATCCCAGCACTTTGGAAGGCCAAGACAGGCAAATCACTTGAGTCCAGGAGCTTGAGACCAGCCTGGGCAACATGGCAAAACTGTATCTCTATAAAAAACACAAAAATCGGTCAGGCATGGTGGGTTGTGCCTGTAGGTCTCAGCTAATTGGGAGACTGAGATGAGAGCGGGAAGCAGAGGTTGCAGTGAGCTGCAATGGTGCCACTGCGTCCAGCCTGGGTGACAGAGAGAGATCTTGTCTCAAAAAGAAAAAAAAAAAACCCATTCTGGACAGAAATATATTTAAGCATTAATCAGGCTGCCCTTTGACCCACTTCCTCGTGATAGAAAGTCACATAGCACTAGATACTGAGCATTTGCATTCCCATCATTTCTGTAGACAGGATTTCTGACATTAGAATCATAAGGCTTTTAAGAATTTCTGACATTAGAATCATAAGGCTTTTAAGAATTGCAAGTAGATCCTGAATTCCAGCAAAACAGGTGACACCATCCAGTTTGAAGACCTCCACAGAAGAATGAAATCAGCATGAGAGTACAGTTTCTTCGTCTCCCTCTTCCATTATTTCACCCTCTATTCTTTGACCAATTGATATGGTTTGGCTGTGTCCCCACCCAATTCTCATCTTGAATTCCCACATGTTGTGGGAGGGACCCTGTGGGAGGTAACCGAATCATTGAATCATGGGGCCAGGTCTTTCTCATACTGTTCTCATGATAGTAAGTTTCAAGAGATCTGGTGGTTATTATAAGGGTGAGTATTCCTGCACAAGCTCACTTTTGTTGCTGACACCCATGTAAGACATGACTTGCTCCTCCTTGCCTTCCTCCATGATTGTGAGGCTTCCCCAGCCACATGGAACTGTAACTCCAATTAAACCTCTTTCTTTTGCAAATTGTCCAGTCTTAGGTATGTCTTTATCAGCAGTGTGAAAACAGATTAATACACCAATCAACCATCTCTGTACTTTGGCTCACTCCAAAATCCTGAAAATTCTAGCTCCAAATTCCTTGGGAGACAGATGTGAGGTTTTCTTCCATCTCTTCATCCCTCCCTGTGATTAAACCTCTTTCTCTGCTGCAACCCAGTGTCTTGGTGTGTTGATTTGCCATGCACATCAGGCAACAGACCCATTTTGATTGCATTAGGAGTTGATGAGGCCTTGATGGGAATCCTCATGATGAGATTAGTGCCCTCATCAAAGAGGCCCCAGAGAGCTCCCTTGCCCCTTCTGCCATGTGAGGACTGTGAGAAGACAGTCGTCTAGGAACCAGGCAACAGGCCCTTACCAGACACCAAATCTGCCAGTACCTTGATCAGGGACTTCCTAGTTTCCGGAACTGTAAGAAATAGGTGTCTTTTGTTTTTAAGCTACTCAATCTATGGTATTTTGTTACAGCGGCCCAAGCTGACCAAGACAAGCACATAGCCCACCACCGCACCTGGAAGTCAGAATTACAAATGAATCTGTTTGCTCATTCCTTCCTTCATTCCTTTCTTTACTCAACTTTTCACAAAATCCCTCATGAGGCCTCTGTTGCATCCACTTGTAGGCCATCCTGGAATCTAAGCCCCAGGCCTTTGCATGCATAAAACTCTATGTCTTGAGTCAGTACTTCACACCCATCTCTATAGGAAAGCAGAAAGGCCAGTCGTCAGAGACAGAGTTTTCCAGAGGACTGGCTGGAAGGGGTTGGGGCCTGAAAGGAGAGTCTTAAGCACCAGCTTAATCTCATTTAGGTCTTGTCTCTGGGCAGCTGAGGAGGCTGTTTTTAGCTTCTTCCAAATCAGTTTCCTGCTAAGTTTCCCCTGAGACCTGGCACTGGCTCTACTCACACTTCAAGCTTGGAGAAGACAAAGCTCCAGGAAGGGCTGGGCAGCAGGCACCCTGGTACCCCCCTGAAGGCTGTGGCAGAGGGTGAGGCCAGGGTAGCATTGTGGGGAAAGGAAGGAGATTGGGCTGGGTCTGGCTTGAATCCCAGCTTTGATACTCGCTCAGCTCAGGTCTGGGTGGCCTTGAGAAGACTTATTAGGCCTCTTTGGTTTTCTCATTTTAAAATATCAATCACAACATGCCTAAAGTGCCTGATATGATGATATGTAGTTATTGTTATTATCATTGTGGTTATTGCTATTACCATTAGAAGACTGTAGGAAGTCAAAGGGCCTTGCAAGAAGTCTTACACAGAGAAGTTGGGGGTTGCCTGCAAGGTGTTCTCAGTGGGGCTAGCAAGTCTCCAGCACCTCTTTGATATTTCTTTTAATGCTTGGCTGGAATTTCTCCTTAAGCTTCAACTTGCAGATTCAGACTTTGGCTGTCTTATGGAAGCATATGATGACACTCCTCGATCCTTTGTAAGATGACACCGCACTAAGAGAGCAAGGACCTCCTGCTGGGTGGATATAGAAGCCAGAGCCTGGGGAAGAGCCTTTGGGAACCACCAAAGAGAGTGGGAAAAGAAGGGCAATGAATGGTCAAAAACATTTCTCAAATGTCTTAGCTAGTCCTTGGCCCCAAAGATTGCTCAAATGATTGTTCTTCTGCAAAGCAGAAAGGCACTAAAAACCACCCTCCCATCCCCCAGGCATATGTTTCTTGAAAAGAAAAGCAAGAGGCATCAAAGGATGGAAGCCAAAGAAACTCCATTTGCTACTGCGTTCGTAACTTATGTCTAAAATTGATTTTTGTGGTCTGAAGCAGGTGGAAATTTTCATAGCAATTCTACTCCATTCCCTGTTTCTGAGCGCTTTGAGATTCACTTTCATTTATTTTCTCATTTGATTGCATTTCCAGGTCTCACCGATATAAAGTGGATGAAAGGGAAAGCAAATACAGGTTCCTTTTTCTCCAGATTCCATACTCTCTACCAGTGCTCTGGGACTGGTGAAGAATTTTGGGCCACTATCTCTGCAGTGCTACACAAGCAAGTGGCAGGAGAGGTGACTCCACAATGCAGTGCACAGCTCTTCCTGGGCGTCATTAGCATGCAGCCTACGTTCTTCAAGATGGCGCACAGTTCAGCCTGTCAGCAAGTGATCTATGATGTGTCACTTGTGCTATTAACAGGCGTTTTCAATTTCGGCAGCCTCAGCACATTTAGTTCCTCTCCCACGTGATCACTGCTCTGTCCTTCATTAATAACCACTTTCAAACCCTTCTAGCACCCACCTGGTCATTTCCTTCTCATGCCTTCCTCACAGGGTAGGGCTGGACTCTTTGGCCATGCGAGATGATTGGGGACAATCTCTGTCCTGTGGGGTGAGCTGAAAAAGGGGCAACTGCCCTACACATGTGGACCATCAATAAATCTCTATTAATGAGTGAATTAATTAAAGACAGACACAAAAAAATGACTTTCTCATTGGTGGCGATTTTCTGTTGCTGAGAAAGGTGATGTCAGCTCTCTGGATGAGGCTGAGGAAGGAGAAAAGGATGAAGATGGAACAAGCCCTGCCTTGTTGGGGCTTATGCTTAGAAAGGCTGGGGAGACTTGCATGACAGTATGCAGTGAAGAGTCCCCGAAGGGGGCTTAATCTGCCGACCCATGAAGGATATCAGGCATGACTGGGCCTGTTGGAACATCTCAGAGAACGTCAGCCAATAATAATAAAATCTTCCTCATTCCACTTGCTCTTGCCAGTTTAAACACTGTTTTTATCTGAGTTATTCCCCGCTTAATAATCACTAGTCGTTAGGAGGGGAAGCCCTAAGCCCTCTCAGAGTTTCTATCTTACTATCCAACTTCCACTAGCTTTCCCATTCCACTAGTGGTAGGGTACGGGAATCCAGGAAAAATGGATGAGTAAACAAAACTATTCCTGCTTAATAAAATCCTAGGTGTCTCCCAAATGGACTTCCAAATCACAATCAGATTCAGAGCTCACCTTGGCATTCAAAGCCCTCTGCAATCCAATCTTATCATATGTATCCAACCTTAGTTCTCTACCTTCCCTCATGTAGAAGGGTGATGGGAAGAGGATGTCTCCATGCCTTCCCTCAAGCCATTTCCTATGTCTAGAATTCCTTCATTTCCTCTCACTTCTCTGAAAGCCAACCAGAAGTCAGTCTACTTTCTCTGGGAGCCTTCCCCATTATCCTAGCTTACATTCTTCCTTTTAAAAAGTCTCCATAGCGTGAATAACACATTGTCCTGAGCCAACGGGGGCCATATTGTCTCTCTCCTTATATGCCATATTTTGCCTAGCATGGTGCTCAACACTGAGGAAAGACTTGATTATGCTAAGACCCAACACAATGGGCATGGCACAGATTCTGTATTGGTGGCCTAGGAGAGAGGAATGTAAAGTGGGGAGGAAGGGAATGAAAGGGAGAGAGCAGAAATGGGGCCCAAGATATGCA
This sequence comes from Mandrillus leucophaeus, assembly GCF_000951045.1. Taxonomy (NCBI): domain Eukaryota; kingdom Metazoa; phylum Chordata; class Mammalia; order Primates; family Cercopithecidae; genus Mandrillus; species Mandrillus leucophaeus. Next base: position 731,448 of record NW_012105453.1, read on the forward strand.
CTTAGGTGCTTCCTGTACCTTCAATTAAGAAACAGTGGCTGAGAACAGCTTGGTACACTCCAGAAGCCCTCAGTGGTGCAGGGATGGTGGTCCCATTGGGGACCTTCAGGAGAGAGCTCAGTCATCTCAGTCATGGTACAGAAGTTATCAGTGCCATCCTGTGGCATCCTGTTTGATCTTCCTTTGAAGCCACCAGCTATTTTCCTTGCAAACCAAAAAAAGAGAGACGTATCTATGGACCACGAGGAAAATAGCAAAGCCAGTTTGGAACCAACTTTGGCCGAGAAAATAGTGCAATCTAGTTGTAATGCGATTAAGTCAAAATTAATTCCAAAAGGAGATGTAATTATGACAGTAACTTCTTTGGGGGCAGGCTGGGATTTATTCTTTTTTGGAGAGCCAAGACCGGATTTAGCTTTTCTTGAGCCTGGGGCAGCAAAGATATGGGGCAGCTTAGAATGTTTTTCTTTCACAGAGAAAAAAAAATTTAAGCAAAGAAGGAAACTCAGGATCAGCAAATGAAACAGCAGTGTTTACAGGGTAGCTTGGGGTAAATGGGGTGTGAGCCCCAATGCTTTGGAGACAAGAAATAAACAAAAGAGTGGGAAGACCCCTCTCACCAAGGAAGACTTTGGTAAATTCATAGTTCTGAGAACAGATGGAATGACACCATGCTTGCAGTTCAAGTGTGGGAGGCCTGCAGGAACATACCACTGACCTACGTGACATTACATTGATACATCCAAATCATGCTGAAGGCTACCATTCCCAAAAAAAATGAGCTTCCAATATTGATTCTCATTATGAGCTTTGTTCCAGGCCAAGAACTTAACATTCCATAAGTGAGATCATCCTCATAAGAATTCATTGAGATAGGAATTATATCCATTTTACAGATGAAGAAATGGAGGACCAGAGAAGCCAAGCTTATGTAAGAGCACCCAGCTTGTAAGAGGCAACACCAGAATTCAAACACACGCCTTTCTAACTCCAAGGCCCATTCTCCTGCCTCCTGATCCAACGTTTGGGGCTACATGGAGACAGGCTCAAAGCTCTTAGTGTTCTTGCAGTCCATGTGTACCTTCATCCCAGTGTGCATTAGACCTTGCTATAATTATTTATTTGCTTGTCCCTCTTCCCTGCCAGACAATGAGCATTCTGAAGTCACTGCATCCTTGGCACTTAGCAAAGTGATTGCTCTTTTAGGTCAGGTCCTGCAGAAGCAAACCCTGAGAGGAGTATCCATGTACTAATGACTTGAGGAAGTGCTCCCAGGAGGTACTGTTAAGACAGTATGTCAAGCAAGACAGAAGAGGAGAGAAAGTCAAGCAAGGATGTGATTTCAGGGGAAACCCTAGCTTCATTGGGATGCTGTAGAAATCTCTGTAGTATAAATTACAATTCAGAATTTGTGTTCCCAGGAGGCAAGGGAGCTGCGGCCACCCTAGAAGGAGGATGTGGGAGACAGTTGTAAACTTCTAGCTCTTTCCAACTCTTGCCAGGAGCCCAAGGACTGGCCTTTGAGGAAGGGCACAGGTGCAAACCATTAGTAGCAAATCACCCAGAAGCTGAGAGTGTGTACACAGGCAAGAATTGTCTGCTACAATAAGCTTCCAAATCTGTATTGGAAGCCCCCTGTTGAGCACTGCAGAATTTGTCACATACATCCAGCCGTGGTTTCTATTTTCTAAAGCTGCCCCTCCACCAACGTTGGCATTTCCCAATTATTTCCACTTCCCTGATCCCCTCCATTCACAGTCCCCTAGATGTTTTAGAAGCCTTCATTTATATCCCAGTTGCCATTGTAATACATGGTCAAGGGAAGGAAATTTGATCAGGTGGAAGCATCCTTCTTTGACCAGGACAATCCAGGCAGAAGCATGCTTCATGCCCTTGTGGAGGTGGCAAAGAGCCTCACCATGGTGTGACACAGAAGACAGACATGCTGCTGAGAAGACTCCAGTTCAAAATTCAGCTCTATGGGTATTTATAAAATTTCTCCAAATACCAGTGTTCTCCTTTCTAAATGGGTCCCATAATAATGGACCCCAGAAGCAATGACCTGTGTGCAGGTAATATATTTTGGGGAGTAATCCCAAGTAGCAGAAATGGGGTCTTGGGGATAGTGAAACAGGAAAGGAGGGAATACAGGACAAGGGTATGTTATCAAGCCAGGGGGCATGGCTATGAACAAGAAGGATTCCATTCTGCTCGGACCTTTGGAGGAGCCACAAAGTAGTCATGTCAAAGTTGCCCACCTGGGAAACAAAAGAGGGGGACATTTGTCTGCCAGCTCTCTTCCCTACTGGGGTCCTTCTTGAAAGACACCCATGTAATGGAGCTGGTGAGCTTTGGGGCAGGAAGCAAGTCACACTGCAGTGAATAAAGGCCCATCAGTTATACCTGCAGGAAGCTGGTTGCCATAGCAGTGGCTGGTGCGTAATGCAGGTCTGGGGGCCACGTGGCAGGGCACAGGCAGTGTCCAGTGCCACACACTGTAGTTTAGTTGTGACACGTGGCAGTGCATAGGCAGTGTCCAGTGCCACACACTGTAGTTTAGTTGTGACAGGTGGCAGTGCATAGGCAGTGTCCAGTGCCACACACTGTAGCTTAATTGTGAGTATGGGCATGGTTGAGGCCCCCACATGGATGGGAAGGGAAGAGCTCACTGTTGAAGGGAAGGAGGAGGAAGAGCTTGGCACCGGGGTGCTCTATTGTGTTGGAAGAGGCAAAAGGGGACAGCCAACTGAGGAAAGGGTCAGATCTTTGGGTTGTAGAAAGATGATTTGATAACTCAGCCCCTAACTGATGGTTCGGATGCCTAAAGGTTTTTTAGAAATCCATGGATGACATGCCGAGCTGAATATCCAGCCTGAGAAACAGCCTCATCCTTCATATTAAGGGCAAGCAGGCTGTTTTCTCTCCCATCTATGGATCTCATTGTTCTAATGACACGAATAGGCCAGGAACAGGGGTAGCAGCCTGTGGAGGAAGTAAGGAAAGGTCCATATCCTCAGGCAACCTCAACGAGGCTGGTTCAGTTTTCCAAAATAGGAGGAGCTGGGAGCCAGGGCAGGGAAGTGGCTCTGCTGAACAGGGTATGCATTGACAGAGGTTGGAAAAGACAAGAACAAAAGATAGGGGAGGGGGCTCCTCGGCTGGCAGAAAGGAGGACACTAAAGCCAGGTCTCCCGGGGCAGTGTGTGGGGGCGGGGATTACAAACCCTCTGACAGAGAGCCAATCTGCCCCTTTGCCTAACAGCTTTACCTCCCAGCAGGGGCCTGGCAACCCTGCAGAGACTGTACTCCCTTTTTCCTGGCATCGTTAGCCTACATCGATTGACTTCTTCCTCTAGTACTAGGATTGGGAAACTCCCTGAACAAAGACACTTGTGCAGCATCTCAGGTTTTGCCAGTTACAGTTGGCCCCCCTGGTGCTTTATCCACTCCCTTCCCCAGGCCTCTCCCCACACGCAGCCACTCTGAGCAACAGCTTTCATTCTACCTCCCCCCTGTGCTTCCAATACTAGTCATCACCTCTTGTGGCTTCTTTCCTTAAAGTGTGTCTTGTGTTTTATCTGCCTTCTCAGGCCTTGAAATAGAGTGGAAAGAACAATGTGTGTGTGTGTGTGTGTGTGTGTGTGTGTGTGTGTGTGTGTGTGTGTCTAGGATCTCTGTTCAAATACCAGCCTTTCCACCCACTGGTCCTGTAAGGTTGAGTGTTTCTTTCTTGTCTTTCTTCCTTCCCCACCTCCCCCTCCAGCCTCTTGCCCTCTACCACCTGGAATGCGTGGCCACAAACTCAGTGTCCACCAGCCAGAGGGAGCTGTGTGTATGCTTCTGCCCGGCTCCCCAGATGCTCCCACGCTGGCTAGATGCTCACAGTGACCCACCATAGCCAACCTAGGGTTGGTTCCCACCCCCAACAGACTCCATCCAAAGTTCTGGTCCTAAACCAAAATCTGACCAAAAATAAAACTGTGCGTTTTTGGAGTTCTAGACTCAGATGCCTGACCTGTCTGCAGCGTGTTGATGAATGAGGCCGGTGGGACAACATGGCCACTTTAGTACAGACTTACATGGCGCAGACTTACGTAGGAATGAGTGGATGTCGAGGAAGTTAGAGCTGTTAGCATTGTGAGCAACAGGATTTAGAGGGGTGGGCAGAGCCAGGGAAGGAAAACTATGGCAATGGGTATGTGTTCTGGAATATGACATTCATAGCAGATTGGAGGCATAGTAGGGCTAGTAGATCAGGAGATGATTGCCATTCAAGCAAGATTTTGTTACTCACAGTTCCGAGAGGCAGAGGCAGAGGAGGGGAAGGAATTGTGAACAAGGGCCTTTATTGTGGTTTCTGTGGGAAAGAATGCACAGGGTAAGCAGGCTTAGGAATGTCTAGTTTGAATAATTTCAGCAGGTCCTCAGGCATAGGGGCTGTCCCTAGGTGACTTATGCCAGACCCTGAGATGATTCAGGCAGGCGGATAGTGGCTCAGGGTGTATATGCTGATAAAAGAGGTGGTTGGGTATGGGCTCTGGAATGGCTGGTTTGCATTTGGCTTGCTTTCCCAGGCAGGTTGTTTACTATCTCTAGGAATCGGCTAACCCTGAGAGGGGCAGTCTCTCCAGGGTCAGCAAGGCCTCAGTTGTCAATGCATCAGAATACAAAAGATAAAAGATGCAGTTAATACAGCAGAGGCAGTAAAGAAAGAAAGGAATCCACTGCTGGAAAGCACGTATAGCAAGCCTATTTGTACCGACTCCAATATGGTTCTGTCCCAAGGGAGGAGTATGATAGCTAACATATCTCCTCAGGGCTCGCCACTACGGCAAAAAGACACACTGTGAACGTAGGCCCAGTGGAAGCCTTTGCAATTCACCCCAACTTGTGAGAGTAAGGCATAACATCTCTTAATAATAGTTAGTAGTGATTAATCCCCTTGATCCCAACAAAGAATTCTAGTTTTCAGGGAAATCCTAACGTGGACTGTGAATGATGAATATGTGAATAGTGGTTCTTTGTTAGCCTAAACTGGATTTTAAATATAACATTGAGAAGCCTTGGGGGCAAGTATGAGTACTAACAATATAATGGAAATAAATTCCTTTTTTCAAAATAACAAATCTGTGTCACTAGTGTATGCCCCTTCCAACTTAGAAGCAGGCTGCCCACTGATAAGAACTAAGTGAGTGCCAGATGCCTCCACTTGATCTCTGTCTCCTGCCATGCCCGGCACACCGGAGTCACAAGGAAGGAGGCAGACAGGGCATCACACGGAACAATACAAGATCTGCAGTGCAAACACACCGAGCTATGTGTAGGCATCACATTTAAACACTAAATAAGAATAAGATTTATGAAGTGCTACAGGGCCGTCTTGTTCACATAGATTAATGCACATGGTTGATGCATTGGCCTGTTCTCTGAATGTGCAGAGGATATATGAATGTCTAGCTTTCAGGAAAGTTGTACCTTTGCAATTTTCTTGAATCTCTACTTCTTAGTGGGTATAGAAGCCTCCTTATTTCTTCTCCATGGCTAGGTAGGTAACATGAATGGCTGGCTTAAGTGGAGAATCAATAAATACAGAACACAAGTATGATAAACATTTTATTCTAACTCAAAACATAAATGTGTATTTATTGTAAAACTTTATATGTAGGGCCAAGGCCACAGGCCTGGAAATACGGATCTGAATATGAGTATTCCAATCTCTTTTGCTTTTTGCATAAACCATACTCTTAATGCATCCTTGACAGTTTCCACTTTCAGTTTCTTTAAAGTAGAGCAAGAACTTACATGTCTGAAGAATCGGAATCCAGAAACTTTGATTTTTATTACTTTTATTTCCATCCCACATCTAAGTGACTATAACTCTTTGTAGTAATTCACCTTTATTAAGACATTCCAGAACATAAACATGGTTTTCACAAAAACTGATTCTCTTTAAACATATATTTGATGGATGTAGTATTAAATAAAATTAAATTAAACTCTACAACAAACACAACCACATAAACCTGCGTGATAGCAAACACAGCTGGCTCTTGGTAGACACATCGCCTAGCTGGAGGCAGCAGATGTATGCAGGGGTCGAGGAAGCAGCCCGACCTCTAGGCTGGAGCACACAGTGGACGTGGCAGCCCTCATCAAGCATTAGGAGGAGACTGTGCTTCAAGTGGAGATTGGCTAAGAGACCTTCCACTGTATTTCCTGATCCCATCCTCTTTTTTCATTTTCATGGTAACGGTAATTTATCCGGGTATAATTACATATTTTTAAATGTGCAAACCTGAAGTACCTGTCTCAATGCACTTGTGTAACTATCACTCAGACCAAAATAAAGAACTTTCCATCACTCCGGAAAGTTTCCTCCTGCCACCTCCCAGACAATCTCCATCCCTCAAAGGCAACCACTATTCCAATTTCTGTCACCATGGATTAGTTTTGTCTGTTCTTAAACTTCATATAAAAGAAATCATATCATCTGTACTTTGTGTGTCTGGTTCCTGTTGTTTAATATAGTGTTTCTGAGATTAACCCACATTCGTTGTATCAGTAATTTTTTTTTGTTTTGTTTTGTTTTTTTTAAATAATGGTGCTGGGAGAATTGGCTAGCCATAAGTAGAAAGCTGAAACTGGATCCTTTCCTTACTCCTTATACGAAAATTAATTCAAGATGGATTAGAGACTTAAATGTTAGACCTAAAACCATAAAAACCCTAGAAGAAAACCTAGGTAATACCATTCAGGACATAGGCATGGGCAAGGACTTCATGTCCAAAACACCAAAAGCAATGGCAACAAAAGCCAAAATTGACAAATGGGATCTAATTAAACTAAAGAGCTTCTACACAGCAAAAGAAACTACCATCAGAGTGAACAGGCAACCTACAGAATGGGAGAAGATTTTTGCAATCTACTCATCTGATTCTTATCCTTTTAACTGAGTTCACTGATGCACTCCGAAGTTGAGAAGGGGACAGAGTATAAGAAGAGAAGATTCTCTTTGCCTACGTCTTTCTAGCCATTATTCAGGCTTTGCAGACTTTACTGGAACTTTCAACAGGAATGTGTTCACCCAAAGACCCAATAGATCCTCTCCTTCAACAGCTAGTACACTGATAGACCAAAATCTATCAGTCACATTATCTGGATGATTGAGGATTCACAAACTTATTTATCTATGCTGCTCTTTTCCCTCATCCCACACCCACAAGCATGGAAGAGCATCAGTTTTGGAAAACAGTCTTAGGCCCAGCCGTCACAAGACTGGCAGTTCACTTCGGCTCGCTCAGAAGTCATCAGTCCATCCCCAGTACCCACCAGTGATACTACCAAGGGGACTTAGTCATCAACATTTACACATCCTACCTGAAGAAGTCTACTAGGTTGGGTTTGCCTATGTTGCTAAATGAGTCATTCATGGGTAGAGAACCCGGTGTTGTTTAACATAGAGTTTTATTTTGCAAACGTCTTGTGAGGTTAGAATTCAATAAGGCCACTTTGGGGTATGCTGAAACTATGAAAGGATAGCTGCCTTGTTTCTCTCCTGAGTTCAGTGCTTTTGAGAATATCGTCTCATCTGCATCAGGAGGCATTGGTGGCCCAGAGCCAAGTCCATTTGGCAACTCTTGCGACTGCCCAGCATGCCTGACAGGGACAGGGGTTGTGGAAAGGCGCGAGGAGAAAAGGGGGGTGGAGCTGAGATCGCTCATGCTGGTTAGTTGGCAGAGACACACTCCCAAGGCCGGACAGCACTCCTAGATCAGCGGAGACAATGAGCAAGGCAGGGGACAAAGTTTGCCTTTTGCCAGGACTGGTCCACATTTCATCATTTGGGTTGGTTGGTACTAGTCGTCCAAAAATCATGAACCTGGTGTCTGGCAGGAGACTCTTGATGAGCAAAGACAAAAGTTGTCGTGAGATTTTGGCCATATGCCTTGGCTTGTTGTGGACACTTTCAGAGAAGATGAGCAAGAAAGGCCGAGGAAGGGTAAAAGGAACATTGGGAAGGAAGCTCTCTACGCTTTTGCCTGCCTATCTGGACACTTCTCTCTCTCACTTCCCTAAAGAAATGAGAGATTTGTCTGCTCCCATGCAGACAGGAAAACTGGATTTTATGCTTAAGAATCTGCTGACTGAGCTCAACCAACAAGATGATAATCTCTTGATTCGCAGTCCTGTGAATTCTCCAAGAGCTTGCCATCATTCTCAGCTTGGTTCTACTTCTTTCAGTGGAGATCTGAATTCTAGTAGATGGAGATCAGGCCAGAGAGCTGGGACTCCTGTGTCTGAGTCTCAGGTGACACATTTTGTGACATCAACAAGACACTCAAGGTTCGCAAAAGACCTGTCCTCCCCAACCACAGAGGAGGACTTTCCAAGGTATGTTAGTGAAGTCCTTTGCAAACTGCTTAGAAATCTGGGTAAGATTACAAAGATACAAAGACAGCAGTCCTCATTAGCCAAACTTAGAGCGTATTCTTGAATTTATAATTCAAGGTGAAAACTCAAATGTCCTGACAAGGTCTGAGAGCCTCAAGGGTGCCCTGAACAGGCTGGGGAACCAGAGTGACAAGATGGGGTCTCTCCAGGAGACTATATGTGGGAGGAGGGCCTGACTGTGCCACTCAGTCTGCCCAGCTGTCAGGTGTGGGGGTAGGCAGCAGGAGGGCCGTCCCCTCTCAATGACGAGCACTCATTGCTTACATGAAGCCAGCTGGTCAACCCCATCAATGTGGGAAGAACTGGAGGGCAGTGGGGAGGATCAGAGGAACCTGATTCTGGAGAAAGATGCCTTTAGACTTCTGCTTAGATTCACATGAAGAACAAGACCTGGACTAAGTTCAAAATGACCTTCAGGTCTAGGAGGAGATTTGCAATAGAAATTTTCTCTCCACTTCAGCGAGGTGGGAGCAACGGAAGCCAGTTGGATGGTCCAGGAAAGACTACAGGACTGGTCTAGAGGAGAGCTTTGAATATTGTGGCTGGTGTGAGGATCTCACCCTCTATTCAGCCAAATGGAGTGAAAGTCTCATCTATGCTCAGGGACCCCACTTTCAAAGAGAAGCACTCTGATGCTCCTTCTTTTATCCTGGAACACATGCTCAATATCTCTGCTCACAGGTCCCACCCTGGGCCAGCAGACCTGAGAACACAGCCCTCTCCACGTGGACCTAAGCCTTGACCTCCCTGCTACCGCCTCTTTGTTTTCCCATCCCTGAGCTTCTCCCTCACGCCCCATCCCCTGGATCCCACCTGCACCATGCACTGCTCATGGCATACATATCATCCTGCTCAACCCTGAAGTGAAGATCCACTCTTCTAAGAAGACTTCCTGGGTTGATGCTACCCTAAAGGGATGTAAAATATAGAAACATCTCACCCTTGTTCCAAGAGCCTGACATTCCTGTTTCTTGGACTCTGCATTTCTGCCTTTTTTGCAGACCCCTGGCTTGGCATGTGTGCCTGGCATATGGCTCTGGAGATAAACAGAACAACTGAGGAGGGCATGGGTTACTATCTTGGGGCTCCAGGCCAGTTGGTTGTATGACTTCTATGACCCTTTCCTGGTTGGGAAATACCTGGGGACAAAGAAATTTTGTGGGCCGGGTGCGGTGGCTCACACCTGTAATCCCAGCACTTTGGGAGGCTGAGGCGGGCGGATCACGAGGTCAGGAGATGGAGACCATCCTGGCTAACATGGTGAAACCCTGTCTCTACTAAAAATACAAAAAATGAGCCGGGCATGGTGGCAGGCACCTGTAGTCCCAGCTACTCGGGAGGCTGAGGCAGGAGAATGGTGTGAACCAGGAGGCAGAGCTTGCAGTGAGCCGAGATCGCGCCACTGCACTCCAGCCTGGGCAACAGAGCGAGACTCTGTCTCAATAAAAAAAAAAAAAAAAAGAAACTTTATGATGCTTTAACTGAGAAATAACTATTCTCCGCTGGGCTCCAGACCTGGCCTGGAGACCTGGCCAGTGACTCAGAAGCTGTTTTCCCCTCTGTGACTTCCAGAGAATCTCTGAGGACTCGGGCAATTGTCCATCACATGCTGTGCTTTCTGTCCACCCCAGTCAAGGCCACGTGGAGCTGGTGGGCCATGTCCCTGGGCAGGCTAATCACAGGTGCCCTTCACACAACTGACCTTCGTGTGTTCACCCTGCTCTCCAAGGAGCATCTGTGTGCTGTGAAGGGAAGGGCAGAGAATGAAGATCCCCAACGGCAGGACTGCCCTCCTCTTGAGCCCTGAGCTATTCTGTTCCAGCCCTAAACTTGCTGCCCAGTCGGCCAAGCCGGAGCTTTGTAAGATGCGGGGCAGAGTCTGTGGCAGGTCTGGTCCACCCCACACTGCTTGGGTTGGTTGGTACTCATTGCTCCAGAATTGTTAATGAGGATGGTGTCTGGCAAGAGATCCTCGGCGAGCAAAGGTACAGTTTGCCCTGAGATTTTGGTTATGTTCCTTGGCTTCTTGTTGAAATTTTTAGGGAGGATGAGCGAGAAGGCTGAGAAAAAACAAAGTAAACAAACATTGGGAACTGGATAAACCCTCCCTAGAAAGTGATTGTTGCTGGAGCACATCTCCCTGGGGTCCTAACCCTTTCCCCCAGAGCTCAGAAAAGTATTCCTTGCAGCATAAAGTACTTTATACATATGATTTTCTTCATCTGAATATACTTCCAGGCCATGTTTAGCATTCATACATTGATACCCGGGAGTTGCCAGCTTCCTCCCTCTGCACCTTACCCTTCATGGGGCACTTCTGGCGCTATTCATCCTCCAGAGAAATACTGTAGCAAACACAGCGAGTGATGACTGGCACCTGATTCTGTAGATGAGCAGGCTGTCCATGTAAACTCTGTTTTCTTCTAGGTTGAGGTTGTCCAGAGGAGAGGAAAGAGGGTCATGAGGGTCATGTTGAACCAAAAAGTTAAGGTGCTGCAGAAAATGGACTGTGTGATGCTTCGGAGTCGGGGAGCAGGCTCTGCTGAGGAGGAGGAATAAACAAGAAGAAAGGTGGAAAGGAACAGTTTGGGTTCCCCGAGCCTTTGGCAAACTCCCCCAAAGTCCTAAACGTGACTAAACCACATTTGGGGTTTCCTCTACTGTCCAGAGCTGGGTAAGCAGAGTGTTTGTCAACTTCTACTTGCAATTGTCACCAAGCCTTAAGGCATGCCTACCTTCCTTCTCAACTGCATTGTAAGAGGTGAAGGTGAATATGAGGCTGAATGCTACTACAGATATCCCATCTGAGAACCAAGTGAAGCCCAGGAGGAACGAGAACACACTCTCTTGACGTTTTCTCAGTCTCTCTCAACTTGTGCACGTGTGTGTAGGTGTGGGAGGAAGGGGAAGCGGCCAGGTTGGTGGGTCACCATTACACCTCCCGTACACGATATTTTCAGGGCCATCACTCCACAACAGGACAACAGAGCGTCACCAGCCCCCTCCCCTCCAAGGATGGGAATGTGTGGATCAAAGGAGAAGGGGTGGTAAGAAGGCAGTAGACAAATGCAGGAGATTATGATCTTCCCAATCAATGACACGGGGCCTTTCCCAGTCTTCAGTCTTGGTGACCCTCATCCTGCCAGCAGGGCATGAGTCTGCACCTCCCACAGCTACTCGATTTAGAGATCCTGCGGAGGAGTCCCCGCTGACCCCTCGAGACCCACGGGGCTATTTACAGCTCTCCGGTTGTCTCTGCCAAGCCCAGGGCTTGTGCATCAAAGTGACCAGGGGAGCCCCGTGACTGCTTTTCTCTGTCCCCTGTAGAAATTATGAGCCCATGCCTGTCCCCAAAGCCTCTTCTCTCAGCCAGGAGCAGAGATCCACAGATAGTCTGAGGGCTCCAGCCTCACAGATTATTTCTGACCTTTCCACCCCAGTCCAGGTAATGGAGGTCCCTTGTTGACTTACTCAAGGTCACATGGCAGGCTGTTGGCAGAGTCCACACCCAAACTCAGGCTTCCTGACTCACGACCCTGGGCTCTCCTATGTCAACATTGCACATTACTTTTATTTATGAGCAAACCAGCAAAAAAAGGACTCTGATACCCATGCCCAGTATTAATGTCAAATGATCTAGACCAGGCCCAAGAAACTCTGCAACTGATGCTTGTGTGTCCCGGACCACTCATCTCTCATCCTGCCTCTTGTAGTTCAAGCTGCTCTCCAGACCCCAGTTTTAGAGTCCTCCTCCTAACTCAGGTTTATTTTCTCTTCTCCTCTTAATGCTCTATATCCTACAGCAAATTTGTTCCTGTCCCTGCCCCCGCAACATATTAGAAGAAAAGATTAATCCCTAGGGAATAAAGGATTTGTGGGATTTGGTATCAGAGAGACCAAGGCTGGGCTCTTGCTGGCTGTAAGATTAGGAGCAGTCCGCTTCATCTCTCTCTCTCTCTGAGCCTCAGTTTCCTCATCTGTGCATTGAAATAAAATAAAAACTTTGTCCTGACTATAAGTCTAAGTAAAATGTACCACAGGGTATTATAGACTACAGAGGACCATGGGTTGCAAGTTACATTTACCTTTAACCTTTTTCTTAGAAAGCTGTTTTTACCTAAAGAGTAGAATTCCTTGCAGGAACTAGAATGTGCAGCCAAGGCGCTATCTATGCCAGCAGCTCAGCTCGGCGACAGACACTACTCTGTCCATACTCACATCTGCAGACTTGGCATCAGGATAAGGGAAGAATATAATTTTTTGTTCTTTTCAGGTTGATAACTGTTTATTCTTTGAAACGGGTGTGAGATCTAAGAGTCTGAGGTCAAATGAAGATGAAGTGGGTGAAGTTTTGAGAAGAATAAAAACTGGAGAGTTGACATGGCCCTGGAGGACCCCTAAATATCTATCCCAAGCCCTCTCCTGGCTGCCCCGACAAGATCTTGTTTACTCTTTTTCTGGCTTCAGTTCTGGATGCCTGGGTCAAGCCCACTTGGTTATTTTGGAGCAGGAAATAATTGGCCCATAACACAAACCTATAATAAATAGCCTCATGCCATAAAACAGAGGCCCTCCGCAGCAGCCCTGCATTTGGAAAACATTAAAGCATTTGCAAGTTGCTGCCCAGAATATATCTTTGGTATCTTGCTGCTCCCTCCCCTTCTTCTGCAGAACAGGACACAGTCCAGGCAGGACAGCCTACAAGCCTGGCAGGAACCAGAGGCAGCCCCTCATCAACAGAATGACTGCTCAGGGAAACCTTTTCGTGTTTATTCTTCTGTTGCATGCTCAGTACCTTTTGCTGAGGCATTGAAATGAGCACATTTACAAACATGGCACACACACAGAGGGCACAGCTTTCAAAGAAGCAGATCACAGTTGTCTTCAAAGCAAAGTTCTGCCAGTATATCCTTCACCATCACCACCCAGGGTAAGGAATCCATCCCAAAGCCAGCATGCCCTCTGCAATCCCTCTGGCTCAGCATCCCCAGTCTCCGAGGCCAGATAGCTGTGGGCACGGTGGTGCGTGAAGGGCCTGAACTGGAGTAGAAATGACCATGCCATGCAAATCTGGGCTAAGCTCTGGTGATGAGCCACTCCCCCTAGTCAGAGTTGGCTTCTGGAGAAGCTCTCTGGACTTTGGTTTTTGAGGTAAGAAGACAGGGTGGAGAGCAGAGTGGAGCACACTGTGCTCCTGGACTGGACTTCTCTTGTCAGGCCTCAGCTGAAGCTTCCAGAAGGGCCCCGGAAGCCGTAGAGCAAACTCCTAAGATCTTGGCAAGCTTGACAGTGCAGAAATGGGGCCTTTCTTTTCTTTCTGTCCTAACTTTCGGGCTCTACCCCTTGTCTGATCCCTGATGAAGACGGAGAGTAGCTCTGGGTCAGCCTGAGAAGCAGTTAACCTGGGCCTGGTCTGGGAGGAACCATAAGACCCCATTCCCTCAGAAGCTCTTTCGCTTTGTTTCTCTTTCTTTCTTTCTTTCTTTCT
>NW_012105453.1:747011-750372 GCF_000951045.1 Mandrillus leucophaeus
TGGGGGGCATAAATGCCTTGGCTCCAAGCCCTCCCTCTCCAAAGGGCCTGATCTATGTCTCTCCATGGCAATGGCTGGAAGACAGAGCCAGGTTGCCAGGGCGTGATGCTGGGAAGGAGGGGTTCTGCCAAACTGAACTCTGGAGCCTGTCACGTTGCCATCTTTAGGGAAGGAGTAGGAGGCAGAAGGGTTCTCAGGCCTGACCTAGCCCCAGCCCTAGGGCTAATCAGAGACTTGGGATGAAGGCAAATTTTTTCTTTTTTTTTCCTCTCTTTTTGGATTTTTCTTCTAGAGGTAAATATGTGAAGCACGCTGAATCCATCTCCAGCATAGCTGAGCCATGCTGGACGGGCACAAATGTGCACACACAGAGAGGGGCTCTGTTTTGTCACCTCTAATGTTATTATCTGCCCTGAAGTACCCACTGAAGCTGTGCACATTATGTCATACCTTTGGTACCTTCTTCTTATATGCTTCCAAAACACATCCCCCCAAAAATGTATCTGTCCAAGATAGCATCCTCTGACTTTCTCATGACTCTAATTCAGGCATGCAGTAAGTTAAAAGAAGAATCCAGTTCAATGAGTTTATCTGCGGAATGCAACGATTTAATTATTTAATCCATCTGGAATTTATTTTTGTATTCACTATGCAGTAAAAATAGAGAAAAGATGGAAAGCTACCCAATTTGTCACAGAAAGTCACTTTTACCCTGATATAAAACAAACAAGAAAATACTACATAAATGTATGTAGTACCAATTGCCCTATGAGTTTAAAACCCTTTGTAAAAGACTTGCAAAACAATTCAATACTATATCAGAAGTGAAATTTTGCTGTCTATTAAGATGGTTGTATGTTTTATCTTGAGCGTAGAGAATAGAAGCAGGGAAAGAAAGAGTTTGGAAAAATACCAGGATATATTAAGAGCTCCTTCAAGTGTCTGGTATGAAGCAGGCAGCCTAGGGATGTTGAGACCATCCAAAGCCCTAGGGAAGACCTCTGCCAGCCTCCTAGAGAAATGCCAAGGAGCTTCCCAAAGGGTGTTGGGACCCAGAGGCAGATGGGATACTGATTTGGCCCATACTAAATCAGTATGTTCGTTAGGGGAGGTAAGCTTGAGAAAGATGGCCATGATGGGGGTGGAAAGCTCCAAACCTCAGGCAGCTGGGTCCAAAGAGCATCATCATCCTTTGGTGAGGCCACATGACCTCCTGCTGGCTGGGGCTGCCCCCGCTGTCTCTCTACCTCGATCCGTGCTCCACACCACTGTCCACGTGGGCTTTCTGAGGTGAAAATTTTAGCATGCTACTCCCCTGAGTCAAATATCTCAATAGCTCTCTGTCACCAACACACAGAGGTTAAATGATTTTAGTTATTTATTTATTCAGAGGCCAGGTCTCACTCTGTCACCCCAGACTGGAGTGCAGCAGCACCATCATAGCTCACTGCAGCCTCAGCCTCCCGAGCTCAAGTGATCCTCCTGCCCAGTGTCCCGAGTAGCTGGGACCACAGATGCATGCCACCATGCCCGGCTAACTGTTCTACATGTTTTTGTAGAGACAGATCTCACTGTGTATCCCAGGCTGGTCTCAAACTCCTGGCCCCAAGTGATCCACCTGCCTCTGCCTACCAAAGTGTTAGGCTTACAGGCGTGGGACAGCACAACCTAATGGTTTTATAACAGTCTCTGACTAGTGGGGACATCATGCTCTCCACATACCTTACAAGACATATCTACCTAACGCAGGCCCAGTTCCACAATGAGGCACAACAGGTCTTCACGACCTGGCCTCTGCTCAAGCTTTTAGAACGCTTTTGCCACCTCTCTTCTGTAGCCTGTTCTTTAGTTGTACTAAAACCATTTTCAGTTTCTTGAACATGTGCTGCTCTTTCTTATCTCTGTCCCTTGCCACATGCAACCCTCTTGGTCTGGAGTTCCCAGCCTGAATTAGGTGCTCCTTCTCTCTGCTGTTGGTAGTGCAGCTGTCTGGTCTGGACAGCTGGCATAGTACTTATTGTAATGAATTGGCTATTGATCCACCTCCCCTTCTAGATTGGGAATCCTCCAAGGGCATGTTTTATCCACTTTGGTATTTCCAGTTCTAATGCAGTGTCTGAAACATGATTGATGTTCAGTAGGGTTTGGTGTAATTTATTATGTCCAACATTTACTTCCTTCCCCAAAAGACCTCATGGTATTATTAGGGAAGACAGAATGGTGTTAATTCCCAAAGAACTAAGACCTTGATGGGAAAAAAAGGGTACAACGCTGTGGGGTTTCCAAATAGGAAATCCTATCAGTTGCTCTGCATTTATCAGCTTAGCTCATTCATTCATTCATTCATTCATTCATTCATTTTTGAACAAAATCTATTGAATACTCTAGCAGTCAGGATCAGTTAAATTATCCTGCAGTAACAAATAACTCCAAAATGGCAAACGTTTAAAATAACAAATGCTTATTTGTCACTTAGGCTACATTTCCAGCATAAGTTAGTGGGAAGGCAACACTCCATACCCCATCTGACAGCTTCACGGGTCTGAAGCACACGACCTTCTGGGGTGCAAGGGAAGAGATGCTGGTGGAGGCTTTCTCATTAGCTCTGTTAGGCTTCAACCTAGAAGTGACACACCTCCCTTCTGCTCCCCAGCTGGTTGATCAGATTAGTCACATAGCTCCACCTAACAACACGGAGGCTGGGAAATACGGGCAGCTAAGAGCAAATGTTTGGTAAGTATCACTCGCCTTGCCTCGAGCATGGTAGAAACTATGTTCAAGATATCGAGATAAGCACTGACGACAAAATAAACAGACATGTCCTCCATCTTCTCCCTCAAGGAGTTCATAGTTAACTGGGTGATCGAAAGTTTAAGCATGGACTTAAAAATTATCAGGCAGATGTTCTGCCAGGCTTCTCGACACCTTCCCGGTAATGAGCCGACCCCAGTGAACCACGTTTCAGAACCAAGCTCATGAGAGCCCCATGCCTTCAATTCAGCCTTTTCAGTAAAACACCCAGATTTGCACATTAACCCTTAAGGTGCATTATGACTGTGAATTGTCCGCCTAGATCCTGAGAAGGATCAGGTTGTTTTTCTTTTCTTTTCTTTTTTTAATTCTTTTTGTCAGCTTCTTTTTTCCCCTTTAAATGCAGGTTTCTGCTGTGATTTTTCATCTTCTCCTCTCTTCCCTTCTCTAAGCAAGCAAGCTATAATCTTTTTTTTTTTTTTTTTTACAGGAAGGAATGTATTTCTTGCCTATTTCTCTGTGCAAAGCAGGTGACAGCCTAATATAAAATCAAAGTTTTGTATTATCTTGAGAGGATAAGAATAAAACCAAATTCTCCTCTCATGTCAGG
>NW_012105453.1:751569-754388 GCF_000951045.1 Mandrillus leucophaeus
CTCTTCCTTTCTTCCTTCCTTCCCCTTTTCTCCCTTTCTCCCTTCCTCTTTCTCTCTTTCTTTCTCTCTCTCTCTTTCTCTTCCTTTCTTCTTTTCTTCCTTCCTTCCTTTTCCTTCCTTCCTTCCCCTTCCTTCCTTCCTTCCTTCCTTCCTTCCTTCCTTCCTTCCTTCCTTCCTTCCTTCTCTCTTTTTGACAGGGTCTTAGTATGGTGCCGAGGCTAGAGTACAGTGGCACCCTCACCTCTTACTGCATCCTCCACTTCCCAAACTCAGGTGATCCTCCCACCTCAACCTCCCTAGTAGCTGGGACTGTAGGCACACACCACCACACCTGGCTAATCTTTGTATTTTTTGCAGATATGGGGTTTTGCCATATTGCCTAAGCTGTTCTCAAACTCCTATTCAAGAGATCCACCTGCCTTGGCTTTGCAAAGGATTATAGGCATGAGCCATTACCTGGCCCAAAATTATGCTTTTTAATGCTTAAAGCTTTCTCATTAGTGTTTTGTTCTTTTCATGTAAGGCTTTTACTCTGCTAGTTAGAATGTAAATATTTCTGATTGGGATAGCACTGCAAAACCATGCACATTTTAGTATGAATACTTTTCTGATCAGTACTGGGAAAAGATATGTACAAGAAAAGGGAGGGTCAGAGAAGAGAAGAGCCTGGACTTTCTCACCTGGGGGAATGTGGATTTCAAGAAAGAAGTAGGCTACTTGGGAAAGAATAGAAAGAAAAGGGGCAGGAGCTTAGCACAATGGAGCATAAAAATTTGAGTCAGAAGATCAGGGTTCAACTCCCAGCTCTACCTCCTATTCAGCTGGGATTTCTTTTGAGCCTCCATTTCATCATCTGTAAAGTGAGATTAATTATGTCTGCCTCGCTAGCCTGCCTCCCAGGGTTGTTAGATGACAAATGGAAAAGTGCTTTGTACAGTGTGCAAGGCTCCCTGATGTCAGCGGTTTTTATCTGTAAGCTGCCCCCTGGGTTCTTGCCAACCTACCTTCCGCCTTTCTGCTGGTTCTCGCATGCGGCTGCTCTTGGCGAGCCATAGACCTGCTGACTGCGCTTCTGGCAGAGACTGCAAGTGACACCCCATCTCCTACATGTCTCCAGCCTTCCAGCGTCAGCATCCTCCTGGACACTACCTGCTACCAGCCTCAACCCCCCATGAAAACCAACGCGAGGAGCCCCCAGTGTCAAATTAGGGAGGCCACGCCCACAGGCAGTGGGCGCGAAGCGGTGCTGTTGCTGTGCAGAGCAGGAGGGATGACAGAAGGGAGCCTTGGGGGGCATAAATGCCTTGGCTCCAAGCCCTCCCTCTCCAAAGGGCCTGATCTATGTCTCTCCATGGCAATGGCTGGAAGACAGAGCCAGGTTGCCAGGGCGTGATGCTGGGAAGGAGGGGTTCTGCCAAACTGAACTCTGGAGCCTGTCACGTTGCCATCTTTAGGGAAGGAGTAGGAGGCAGAAGGGTTCTCAGGCCTGACCTAGCCCCAGCCCTAGGGCTAATCAGAGACTTGGGATGAAGGCAAATTTTTTCTTTTTTTTTCCTCTCTTTTTGGATTTTTCTTCTAGAGGTAAATGTGTGAAGCACGCTGAATCCATCTCCAGCATAGCTGAGCCATGCTGGACGGGCACAAATGTGCACACACAGAGAGGGGCTCTGTTTTGTCACCTCTAATGTTATTATCTGCCCTGAAGTACCCACTGAAGCTGTGCACATTATGTCATACCTTTGGTACCTTCTTCTTATATGCTTCCAAAACACATCCCCCCAAAAATGTATCTGTCCAAGATAGCATCCTCTGACTTTCTCATGACTCTAATTCAGGCATGCAGTAAGTTAAAAGAAGAATCCAGTTCAATGAGTTTATCTGCGGAATGCAACGATTTAATTATTTAATCCATCTGGAATTTATTTTTGTATTCACTATGCAGTAAAAATAGAGAAAAGATGGAAAGCTACCCAATTTGTCACAGAAAGTCACTTTTACCCTGATATAAAACAAACAAGAAAATACTACATAAATGTATGTAGTACCAATTGCCCTATGAGTTTAAAACCCTTTGTAAAAGACTTGCAAAACAATTCAATACTATATCAGAAGTGAAATTTTGCTGTCTATTAAGATGGTTGTATGTTTTATCTTGAGCGTAGAGAATAGAAGCAGGGAAAGAAAGAGTTTGGAAAAATACCAGGATATATTAAGAGCTCCTTCAAGTGTCTGGTATGAAGCAGGCAGCCTAGGGATGTTGAGACCATCCAAAGCCCTAGGGAAGACCTCTGCCAGCCTCCTAGAGAAATGCCAAGGAGCTTCCCAAAGGGTGTTGGGACCCAGAGGCAGATGGGATACTGATTTGGCCCATACTAAATCAGTATGTTCGTTAGGGGAGGTAAGCTTGAGAAAGATGGCCATGATGGGGGTGGAAAGCTCCAAACCTCAGGCAGCTGGGTCCAAAGAGCATCATCATCCTTTGGTGAGGCCACATGACCTCCTGCTGGCTGGGGCTGCCCCCGTTGTCTCTCTACCTCGATCCGTGCTCCACACCACTGTCCACGTGGGCTTTCTGAGGTGAAAATTTTAGCATGCTACTCCCCTGAGTCAAATATCTCAATAGCTCTCTGTCACCAACACACAGAGGTTAAATGATTTTAGTTATTTATTTATTCAGAGGCCAGGTCTCACTCTGTCACCCCAGACTGGAGTGCAGCAGCACCATCATAGCTCACTGCAGCCTCAGCCTCCCGAGCTCAAGTGATCCTCCTGCCCAGTGTCCCGAGTAGCTGGGACCACAGATGCATGCCACCATGCCC
>NW_012105453.1:758208-782842 GCF_000951045.1 Mandrillus leucophaeus
TTTTTTTTTTTTTTTTTACAGGAAGGAATGTATTTCTTGCCTATTTCTCTGTGCAAAGCAGGTGACAGCCTAATATAAAATCAAAGTTTTGTATTATCTTGAGAGGATAAGAATAAAACCAAATTCTCCTCTCATGTCAGGAAACTTCCAGCTTTGAAGACTCAAGAATATCATGATGGAAAGTCAAAAGTGCCCTAAAAATATATAAATAGAATTTTTTTTAAAGTTTGAATCCTAGTATCCACATTGGGGCACATCCCAGTGAATTGCTTACCATCTTTCTCCTCTTTTATTTTCCCTGCAACCTCCCACCCTCACACTCTGTCAATTGCCAGGTAACCTTCTGCTATCGCAAGTGCTTCAGGTCCTCCATCAATGCCTGGTCTTCCAGACAGTCTCTTGTTTCATATCCAATCTAACCCCTCCTTCCTTCCCCCGCAAAAAGCTACCTGTCCTGAGTCCCCTTTCTCCTCAGATGACCTGTGCACAAAACGAACGAGGAGCGCTGGCCTGGCCAACTGGTCAAACACCGAGAGGTAAAAGATTATGTGTGGGGATCCAGGGCCCAGAGCAACTCTAGGTAAGGAGAGGAAGGTCTGGCCAAGCCAAGCAGCCAGCTGGCTCTCTTGGCCACACGTTCCCGTCAGCTCTTCGTCATGTACTGGTCTGGGAGACGAATGTGCTTGGAAGTCATGAGGTGAAGAAAATAAAGACCACAGAGGAGCTGCTGCCTTGTGTTTCTCATGTATCAGCAGCAGACACAAAGATGGCCATGTGATCAAGAGACATAGACAAAGATTTTTTTCCCCACAGTCAACCTCCTCTTAAAACATCCCCCTTTTCCTATATAGGTATTGAACATATGCCCTGTTAGTGGGCAATTGCATTTTCAGAAAGAGCTGCTCAGAAAGGATCATGGGTAATACAAAGGAACGAATGCTGGTGGCTAAATTTCAGGCATCTGTGATTCTGTTGGTGAGAAATATATTTTCACGGGTGGGGACATCCCAGCAAGTCTAAAAGCCTACTGCACAGGCTTAGGCAGCTGGCCTTACCCTGTTAGGTAGGATATCTGAGGCTGCCACTGAATGCAAAACCGTGAAACTAGAATTTTGGTAGAGTATATAGGGAAAAGACAGCTCATGATGAGCTTGTGATTTACATGGGGAAAAAGAAAGTTGAAGCCAGTTATTGGGGATGTTTAAAGAGCAAGCGTAAGAGCTGATAAGTGTGTAAAGCTCACTGCTCAAGTGAATAGTGATGTGAAATGAAAATAATTCACATAGCCTATAAGAAGTTACTCAACTTTCCTGACTCAAACCTTTTCTGGAGGTTATTCAAGTTGGATACGAAATTCTTCTTCTTTTTTTTTTTTTTTTGAGATGGAGCCTTGCTCTGTTGCCAGGCTGGAGTGCAGTGGCGCAATTTCGGCTCACTGCAACCTCTGCCTGTCCGGTCAACATAGGGATCATCCACAAGAAGTGGTTGTGCAACCGCTCTTGAGCACACTCAGAGATGGGCACTTGTTGCTTTGTAAGCCACCTATTCCACTGGAGAATTATCACACTGTTGCTTTACCAACGCTTATGCCTCTAACTTGGTCATCTTTATCCTTTTGAGACACTCAGGTAAACATGGGAGATCTAATAACCTACAAGTGTTGTAGGAGACAGCAAGGTCGTCAGGTAAGGCCTGGGAGAAGTGGGCGGCGGTTTCAACCTTTCCCCAGCACCCTCCCAACAGCTGCCCTCTCATCAGTTGTTCTCCGTGTTACCAGGTCATTTTCTCTTATTCTCTCTAACTGTATTTTTAGTGTCATCTACAGACACTAAAGTATGTGTCACCACATTAAAATTTCTTTTCATAAGTGCTCAATTTTTCCTCTTCCTCTTCCCTTCTTTACAGATCACAGCCCTCTGTGCTACAGTAAAGAGATACTGAAATACAATTAACTTAAATATGATGCTGTCTGTCTTTCTCATGGAACAGTCTAGTGCCAGTCTTGGCTAGCAGAGCAGCTCTTTTGCTCCACCAGCTCACTCAGGGACCCAGGTTTCTCTCCTTTCATACTTCTTGGTGGCCAGAGCTGAGCTAACACAATCAGCATTCCAGAACACAGGAGCCCAAGGAGAGACTCCAAAGGCACCGATTTTGATTTGGGCAGGCAAAGCCGGAACTGCGTATGTCAATTCCCCTCACTTCATTGGTGAGAGTCGAGTCACAAGGCCTGATTCACCACCGGAAAGGGTGGGAAATGTAGTTTCCAGTGGGATGGACGCGTGTCCAGGAAGAAAGGGCAAAGAGACGTTGGAGCTTTGGAGGAACAGTTACCAATCTGCCATACCACAACTTCTATATACTTTTTCCTTCTTTTTCTTTCCTTTCTCACTTCTTTATTTTCCTTATCCCTTTCTCTTTTCTTTCTCTCTGGACTAGCCATAATGTGTAAAGTGTATGTATGTGTATATATCTATATAAACACACACAGTATGTATAGAGAGAGCATATATATATATAGTATATATATTTGTGTGTATATACACACGTAGATATATATATGCTTTTTCTGTACACACACACACACACACACACACTGAATTGGAAGAGCCTGAGAGGCACCTGCAGCCTGCGGAGAGGAGATGCCACCCACACAGCCCTTCCCTGAGTCCATCCTTTCTCTGCTCCTCGGCCTGTGGTTTTGTCTTTCAAGCAGGCCTCCCTTCCCCACAGAACCCAGGTGCAAAGAAGGTGGGGCTTCTGTCAGCTCTAAGCTACGTGCTCAGCTTGTGAGTGAATGGGCTCAAGACTCACACTGTGACAGGAGGGAAGGAGCACAAAGAGAAGAATCGTCCCTCCCTCTGCACTCACTCTCTGCATTGTCACTGGCGGGTTTGATCCCCTGCCATTCATCCCAACAGCAGCCAGGCTCAACCATCTGACGGAATCTGCTCATGCTCTTATGAGCCTAATCCCTTGGGTCAAAGAGGCAGTTCCTATCACCGAAATATCAGAAAAGAAATAGACCATGGATTGCCAAGGAGAGGGATTATAGAATCCAACTTGGAAATTCAGGCAGTGGGAAAGAAGTTAGTCACGTTCCAGCTATTATGCATGCAACAAATGTCTGATATTTTTTAAAATTTGTTTTGGAGGGTGGTAGGGAATGGAGTACAAAGATGACTTCTTTTTAAATTCTTCAAAATGTTACCTTCATAAAGAATGAACAAATGTCAGGGACAGGCACATCTTGGACTGAACTTCAAGTGAACTGATGGCAGGCCTCACCGTTCTGAAAATATAAAAATTGAAAGCTGCCAGGGCTCAGAGCAGACCATGCATTTGCATCCTATTTAAATAATGTGCAAGAATCTTTGGTTGAATGAGGAGTTTTTAGCCTTGTCAGAGAACTTTGGAAGTACTTAGAATGGAACTGCCAAGGATACCCATGGGCCATGTCACACGACAGCTTGAAACCAGCCCAAATGCCCTCAAGGAGACATTCCCAAACCTGCGAGAGAAGAGCCTTCTGCATTTCCACGGCAAGCAAGGTACACCTGTCAGAAACTTTCTCTAGGTGCATCTGGTCTAAAGAGTAGTACTTTCTGGTGCTTGAATTATGAGACAGAATCTCCTCTTGCCATCTGCCAGGGTAGTTCAGCTTCTGAGATTCACATTTTTGCCAAACAGTTCCTACAGTCTAGGGCCTAGGATTCTG
This sequence comes from Mandrillus leucophaeus, assembly GCF_000951045.1. Classification (NCBI taxonomy): domain Eukaryota; kingdom Metazoa; phylum Chordata; class Mammalia; order Primates; family Cercopithecidae; genus Mandrillus; species Mandrillus leucophaeus. Next base: position 761,924 of record NW_012105453.1, read on the forward strand.
CCCTGGCATGTTCTCTACCTCCACTGATATCCCGGGTTCACCTGCCGTGACTCAAAGGTTGAAGCCCTGAAAGATATCGGAATAAGTGTGTGTAAAGAAAATCACACACCATAACCATCATGTAGTGTATACTCAGTCAACATTCACTGAGAGAGTTAAAAGGAAAACTAGAGAATCCTGTCTTTGAAAAAGACAGATCCTCTTAGATCAGTGGCCAGGCCACATGGAACTCTCCAAAGGCGAATTAATTCGACATACTAGATACACAAAGCCAACATTTATTATTACCAAACACACCTTGTAACCTGAGATAAGGTCATCTGGATGACCCAGGTAGGGGAAAAGCATAGAAGAATTACTGTCAGTTCTGATGTGCATTAAAGGCAGTGTTGTGTTGTTTTGTGTATACCCTGATCACTGCGTAACCCACACCCCCTCAAACGGTTTAGAAAACGTCCTGATGAATCGGTCCCCGCGCATCAGGACTGAAGAAAGAAGGTTTCTGTCGAGAGTGTTAGGGGTGTGCCTGGAACCAGAAGAACACCCCTTGTCTATAGAGATAAATCATTTCCATCCATAAGTGGACTTTGGTGGCAGATTAAAGATGGCTTCAAATTATATGACACTCCTGCTATTGAGCAATGGCCTCTATCTCCCCTCCTCTGAGTTGAGGTGGCCTGTGGCTACTTTGACCAATAGAGTGTGCTGGAAGTGATGCTATGCTGCTTTGGGGACTGGCAGGTCCTGCCTTGGTCTCTAGGCCCTGAGCTGCCCTGTGAAACATCCCACTACATTGCTAGAGAAGCCACAGAGAGGCACTCTGAGGCTTTGAGGCTCACAGAGAGGCAGGAGGACCAGGTGAGCCCAACAGTCCAGCTGTCCCCACCAAGGCACCTGGTGAATCAGTGAAGCTGTCAGATGCTCCAGGCCAGTTCAGCTGCCACTGAGTGACCCCAGCCAGTGCCACATGGAGCAGAACAATTGCCCAGCCAAATCCTGCTCAAACTCTTCACCCACAAAGGACTCACAAAGGCTGGCTATAGATTTAAATCCTTTAACGTTTAAAGTGGTTTTTCACACAGTCATAGATAACCTGAAAACCGTATGTATGATTATAAAATTGAATTAGCATGAAGTGATAAATTATGAATCTCCTACAGCCATAGGGACCATCTTTTTTCTATTTTCAGAGTAGGGGATGATCTGGTGAGCTTGAGAGTGGCAGAGAAAAACTGTTCTAGAAAATCGGAGATATTGGTTCACCAAAACTAAAACACATAGCGTTGAGTTCAGGTGCCCAGTGAGGAAGTACTGCTCCAGGAGCAGCTCTAGGTCCTGCTGTGTCCCTCTGTGACTGCAGCCGGCTCCGCCTCCCTGCACAGTCCCTCAGGCTGGCAGTTCCTCCCGGCTCCCTGGAATATCAGCATCAGCAGTCCTTCTTTAAGAGGCAGCCAGCAGGAAGGCCTCCCTTGCTTCTGTAGGGAGGAGCCATCGAGGCGACCCACTGCTGGCCTCCTGAGTGACAACGCCAGCAGCCATATTAGAGTGAAGAGACCTGGTTGTGGAGGGCTGTGTGCTCAGAGTGGAATTATAGCAGTTCATTTTCTAAAGTGCCACGAGACCTGGGGATGAACCTTCCGAGAGAAGGGAAACCACAACAGCAGTCCCCGCGTAGAGATGCAATTCATCCTGGGTGTGACGGCTGGGTCTGTCAACAAGAAGGGCTCTTTTCCCTGTGATGCACGAAAGCAATCCCATGGGCTCTGTGTTGCAGCAAGAGGGCCCCTGAACTCCCTCAGACACCCTGGCTGTGTGCAGGGAGCCTCCAAAATCCAGAGTCGGGGGCACACTTTGCCATGAGGGCACAGAGCGGAGGCATAACTGCGACTCCAGCTCCTATGCCCCCCACCACATTTCCTCTCTCTAATTAAGAATGGGGATAGTTTGTGGTGAGGGTAGTTTGCAGTGGGAGTGAGACCCATTTATTTTGTTTCTTGTTATTTTCTCATTGAGATGTACCTTAGAAGTAGTCTCAGGAATCAGAGGGACACTTTTGCTTCCTGGTAAACAGAGGCTAGCAGTCTGCTAATAGCCGGGGTAAGAGACCAGGCAAGGTAGCAGTTGCCACCCTGAACACCACTGCATCAGCTCAGCCACCTCCCGCCCAGCCAGGAGTGAGTCCTTGTGACCCCACAGAGCTCACAATACCCCACAATGGAGCAGGGAGCACCAGCTGAAACTCAGCCCTGCTCCCATTTCTCCTCCTACCAGCCAGCCTTTAGCGACGTCTCTGAGCATGGTCTATCCCTGCTCACACTCAGCTGTGCAGAGTGGGGAAAGGTACAACCTTCAGAACCCTCTGCTTAGCATCTGCGCTCTAAGCTGGTGGATAAAGGACAACCAGCATTCCCTGTCGGGACACAGGGAGTTGTCCTGCAGCTCTGGCTCTGCATCACATCTGATCTGAATGCACTTGTTCTAAAATGCTTCAACAAAAGATGAACTGCATGCTCTTCCTTCAGCGTTTCCTGTCCAAAACAAGCACTGGGGATTCTGGGGAACCTCTGAGGAGCACCCTGCCTTTACTTGCAGTTCTTCCAGAGGTATCTGAGTTTCCATATTGTCTTTCTTTCCCATGTCCCCTTCCCATCCCTGGGCATAAACACAGAGTTTAAGGTTTGTTATACCTTGTGTACAGAAAGCCTTTGATACAGCAACACTTCATTGCAACCCAGTGCCACCCTGCATGTCACCTAGGGGCTGTCCTCCTCCCCGCCCCACACCCCGCGGTCTGTGCCAGGTGGAGGCAGCGCCCCCTCTAGTGGTCAGCGCCTTCGGCCTCCCTACTCTTGCTGCACAAGGCTGCTGGGAAGAACAAGGTAAATTGTTCTGGGGTTTAATGCAGACCCCAGAATCTAAAGAAAAAAACAAAAACAAAAACAAAACACTTCTTTTTTGAACAGAAATTATTTTTCTGTCCACTGCAAAGGATGCTGTGGGGTCACTTCAGCCGGTGAGCTTCTGTCTCCTTTGCTCCCCACCTTCACTCCCACACACTGGGCCAACACAAGGAGTGAAAGGCTGGCTAGTCATTGTCTTCTCTGGGCTTCAGTGTCTTCATTTTTCATATCAGAAAAAAATAATTCTTTCTGCTGCCATGATCCGGAATCTGTTACCCACAGGAACAGTGTTCTCTGTCCTTCTAATTCCTCATTTGTTTCTGACAGTTCCCTTTGGCCCCTTTCAGAACTGACATCAGAATGGTCTTTAGAATGTAAATCTCATTCTCTACTTACAACTCTTCTGTGACACGGATGAAATTATGACATAGCAGATACCCACCCCTTCAGAATGAGTGGAATTTGGGGAGAAAAAGTCTTCAGAGGATTGTAAGGGAGTTTTCCGGGTGCTGTACGGTGAAAATCAGACTTTACTTCCTCCCCCAGCCACCCACCCAGCTCCTAGGTTCTAACCAAGTGGAAAGAGTGACCAGAATTCCCTGCTGGGTGTGGGAGGTCATACGCAGGCCCAGGTTTATTTGGGTTTGCTCTTAGGGGGTTTCCCACCATCCCTAGAGTAGAGCTAGTGGCTTCAGCGTGGGCTCCAGCCCTGCACCGCCAGGACCAGCTCACTGTCCAGCCTCCTGTCTCTCCACTGCCTTCATTTCCCCAGGCCCTGCCACGTGGAGCTGCATGAATATTCCTGAGGAAGGGAGATGCTCTCTTGTCCCTCTGATTGCACGTCTGGGGCTTCCCCTGCTCTTCCTCATGCTCTCTGCTGCTTCTTACTGAGCACTCCAAAGGAGCCATTCACCCCCAAATCTCCCATACCCTCAGGCTGGCTGAGGGCCTCTCACAGGCATGGGCAGGAGCTACCATTACTCCCCACCATTGTTCTAATGGCCTGATTGCCTGTCTGTCCATCGAGGCACATATGGAAAATATCAGAGTCACAGGGCAGACAGGAGCCCCGCAGTTCACTTGGTCCTAACCCAGTCATTTCCACTGTAGAGACTCGTTCATTTTCTTTATTTTTTTATTTTATTTTATTTATTTATTTTTTTGAGACAGAGTCTCACTCTGTTGCCCAGGCTGGAGTGCGGTGGCACGATCTAGGCTCACTGCAAGCTCCACCTCCCGGGTTCACGCCATTCTCCTGCCTCAGCCTCCCGAGTAGCTGGGACTACAGGCACCCGCCACCATGCCTGGCTAATTTTTTGTACTTTTAGTAGAGACAGGGTTTCACCGTGTTAGCCAGGATGGTCTCCATCTCCTGACCTTGTGATCTGCCCACCTCAGCCTCCCAAAGTGCTGGGATTACAGGCGTGAGCCACCGCACCCGGCTTCATTCATTTTCTTTCACAAACTTAACAGAGGAACCAAATCTACAACTTCCTACCAAAATACTGTATGCCTCCTAATCTTCCAGCCCCCAGCCTCCTGAATGTTCAGCCTTCATTGCCAAAGAAGACTATTATTTGGAAACAAAGGTATTTTGTAGTCTTGAAGATCATGATTCAGCTCTAATCCTTCTACCCCCAGGCCTTCTGTTATTCAGACAAAATAATCTAAATTCCTTGAAATTTTCTTGGAAAATTGGAGACATCTTTTGTGGAGTTTTTACATTTAAGATTCTTGCCTAAGAAATTCTCCCTCCCCCATTTCTTTTCTCTTGGCATTTTTCCCCAAGAATGATCTGTAGAATATAATTGTTTTGTGAATGTGAGCAATGAGGCCAGTCCTCAGGCCTGATGCTGTGGTGTGGACAGTGAGATCCACACCAGTTAGGGTGTGGATAGGGGTAAAGTGAGCACAGGAAAGACAAGTCTTTTAGATAAAGGAACTGGTTGACATATTCCTGGAAGCAATCTACACTTCTTTGCACTGGCTTTTTCGATCTGACTTACTCCAATCTTCAATTGTTAATGACTTACTCCAGTCTTCAATTGTTAAAGAAAGGAATGAATTTTTCACTGGATCATGATAACCAGAAAATGGTGGCCAGTGTTTACCCCCAACTTAGGAGTTCAACCAGAGGAAATTACTGGCAAGCTCCTGAATGTTCTATCTTTGTAGTTTCTTTGCGCTAATATAGCCTCCACCTAGCTGGAGGGACCCCGCTTGGATGGCATTCAGTTCTCCTCTGCACAGTCATACAACTAGCAAGCCAAGTGTCCTGTTGAAAGCAACAATGTTAAGTCACTCACTAGAATCATCAATAGCTGTTTCCTAATTGGAAAAGTCACAAACCTGGGTCACGGTCCTGGCGAAGTCCTTCCCACAACAGGCAATCTCAGGGAGGGCTCTTTGAGTGCAGATCTTACGACAGGTCTCTCTTCAGCAACTTTGAGGTGCTGTGAGGAGATGTTAGATATTAATGGAAGCCACTTGATCTCCATGCTTGGAAAAAACCTCCTTGAATGCGCTTGTTACAGCATCCAGTAAATATATTCAGACTTCAGGGTTTGTGGTTGAGAAAGTTAAGAAGCCAAGATTCCCCGTTCTGGCCCATTGAAGAATAAGTAATGTATGAAATAGAGGGGCAGCCTTACCACGTGCGCTTTTCATAACAGAGATGTTGGAGCTGACAACTGGAGACAATATGGCTTGGTGACAACATCATAAAAGGTATGCCAGTGAAATGTAAATATGTCTCCTCGGCTCATAGATGCATGTGCACACACACAAGGCTAGAATGAGTCAAAGGCTCTGTTGTCAAAACCAAGGAAGTGCATTGTGCATGGTGGAAGCAAGCAAATACAAACCAGGGGGGACGCCATCCTGAGGGACACCCTGGCAGCGAAGGGTGGGAGGAGTGGGGTCTGGAAACGGGTAGCCTGCCCCTTAGGAAGTAGAAGACAAGTCTTAGATTCTGCTGTTTGGGGGTTCCCATGCTATTTGCCTGCAGTAAGACTCACATTCCTGTGGCATGTGCTTTCTTGCATCTTCCTTTGCTGAGGCAGTTTCTTCTGCCTGGAGGGAGGGATAAGACTTTGCTGGAGGAGACACTGACAATTCCAAGGGGTCCTGCAAGCAGATTCCTTGCATGGAGCAGTAGGGAGTCGGAATCTCCCAGCTAAAGGGAGTATTTTTGTCTGACTCTTTGTCTTCATTCAGGCAGATGTTTAAAGCAGTCATTACAGATAGCAAATATTTATCTAGACTTTTCTTTCTTAGTATGATGATACAGTCTCCTTCGTTAGTTATTCTAAGATTTTACACAGTGTTTCCCCACTACAAAAAAATCAATTTCACATATGCAAAGGAAAAACTCATTTTTTCTCTCTCTCCTTTTCTCTCTCTCTCTCTCTCTCACACACACACACATACACACACACACACACACTCAGACACACAGCAAATGGGGGTGCTGGGTTTTGATTCATTTTGGCCAACCAAGGAAACTGCAGTGTGCATTCTTCTGTGGACATCCCAACTGACCTGCAATGGAGTGAATTGCTTACTAAGCAATATTTCATTAGGGTTGATTTGGCCATTAATTGCTCTGTGGTTTCTGACTAATTCCTTCTTTCCCTTTGGTGCAGCACATCCGTTCAAGGAGAGAGAGGTTTGAGGTTACTTGGCAGCTTCACAACTTCCATTTGCTTAAAAATGTGGAGATACCACCCAGATTTCCTATATTCAGAGAGAGAGAGAGAGATAAATTCTGCCACTCCAGGGAAGTGAAATCACGCAAGCCCAAACGTTCCTTCTAGGAGTGCCCCTGGCTGAGCCAATACTCCAAGTCAGATCCAGGGACAAAGTCCCTCATTTGTGCACTCAGACGCTTCATTTAAAGGACCCCTGGGTTCTCCCCAGAGTGAGAACAAAGGAGGACTACAGAAATGATGATGACTGAGTACCTAATCTTGAGCTTTACTTTTAAATGTGTTGGGGTCTCCTATGGAAGTACGGGTTCTGAATAAATTTAGAATCAAACCTAAGATAGATGTTCAATGGTGGTTGATGGCAGTCATCAACCACCATATTCATGCTAATTTCCAGCGTGGGACAGAATGATCACATCTGTATTTGATTGGCTAATGTCAGCATTAGCTGCTATTAGGTTTTGGTGCAACAGTAATTGCCATTAAAAGGAATGACAAAAACCAAAATTACTTTTGCACCAAACTAATAATAGCTGACCTTACAGATTTACAAGTCCTCATCAGTCATTTGGATTACCATGAAAATTCGTTTACTAATAATAGTATTTATTGAGTATATGTAGCATGGTAAGACTATGTATTTTGTTTGCATTATCCCATTTAATCCTCACAATGTCTTTATAAGGTAGGCACTAATGTCATTTCTGTTTCCTAACTGAGGCTCTAAAGGGTTATGTAATTTGCCAGGGACAGACACAGTTGGTTTCAAAGCCAGGCAGTCTGACTCCAGAGCAGAGCCTGATTCCTAAACTTTAAACTACATTGACCTTTGTCATTGGAAAAGATATTAACCAACAATTCTTTTTTTTTTTTTTTTTTTTTTTTTGAGACAGAGTCTCACTCTGTCACCTAGGCTGGAGTGCAGTGTCGCGATCTCGGCTCACTGCAAGCTCTGCCTCCCGGGTTCACGCCATTCTCCTGGAGTAGCTGGGACTACAGGCGCCCACCACCACGCCTGGCTAATTTTTTGTATTTTTAGTAGAGATGGGGTTTTACCATGTTAGCCAGGATGGTCGCGATCTCCTGACCTCGTGATCTGCCTGCCTCGGCCTCCCAAAGTGCTGGGATTACAGGTGTGAACCACCGAGCCCAGCCCCGATATCGACAATTCTTGAAGTAACTATGCTGCTTCTTCTACGGCTCTGGTTAGGCTGTTAAGTTTCCTAAGGGTGGAAGTCAGCTTCTCATTTTCTTTCATTTCCCTGAAAATGCTCGATACAGAATTGTGCACAGAATGAGCTCAATAATGTTGATTCGTTCATTCAGTTGGGGAATTTGGCCAACAGTTAACTTTTATCTCCTGCCATCTTGCTAACTGTTGGCAGTTCTGCTTCACCCTCAATTGCTGCTTATGTCTGTGAAAATGCTAAAGAGAGATTGGAAGCAGGATTGTGTGTTGATAATTATTTTTCCTGGATTGATGATAATATTGAAGAGGAAGGAGCTAGGAGTGAGTTGCTGAGTGACAGAAAAAGAGCAAGTGGAAGTTTCTTAGAAGTAGAGAAGGAAACAAGAAAGCAGACAGTGAGAAGGTAGGAGAATTGAAGCAAAGCATTGCTAGAGAACCATGGTTCAGAGAGAACTGTCTAATTATAGTATGTTTATATTGATGACAATTTAAGCATTGAAGCACAGCCTTATGACATTTTATTTGGATAACTTGGGCTTACAACAACTTGGCTCTGAATCTAGGCAAAGGAATAATAACTTAGCAAACAAATTCAACTGTAATAAATCTGGGAGAAGAATGATGGCGTCAGTGAGTGGTTCACATATGCTTATAGTAGAGACTAGTGAGATGCATTTAACACCCAGCCTATTTCCTTTCTTATATAAGGAACTCCTTTACTCCATGGGGACAGAATAGTTTGGCAAAGCGCTGTGCTGTCACTCTGCTGGGCCGTATTCTCTTGAAGACATTAAATGACAGTGCTCACCAACATCTAAATGTCAAGTAGACAGTCAATACATATTTACTGAGTACCTGCTTGTACTTAACATATGAAGATCCAAAAGATACGTGTTATGGTACTATTCATGTAATTTTGTTGGAAAGATCAAAACACAAAGATGGCAAATACATGGTACATGTATGCCCTTGCCCTTGCTTGTCCTTGAAGCAGGTACAGTAAATCAGTCATGATGCACGTTCTTACTGAGCTAGGATGCTGCCTCAGAAAACCTCTCATCACAGCATTCCATGCAGTCCCTGCTGATCATTCAGAATTGCCCCAGGAAGGGAAACCTATTTCCTGTCCTTGCCCCCACTATCATGAATACAACACCAGTCTATATATAGAATATATATAATTCACTAAATATAGTGAATTATTCCATGACAGACTGTAGGGTATAATGAGGAATTCAGAGGATGTGGAGATGACTCAGGGTCACAGTTACATGGTCTTGAGCTACATGTCAGATGGGTGTGATTGAGGTTGGCATAGAAAAAGGAGGGCTTATTCAGTGACAACAACGCGGACAAAGGCACAGTGGTACCTGAGCAGGCCCAACAGCCACCAAAAGCAGCTAAATCTTGAGGAATAATTTCCTAATTCATAACCATCTGACAAGGGACTAAGGGGTCCAGCCTTGGTGGGTGCTGAAAAGGGAGATGGCCGACTGCCTAACAACCATTGCTAAACTCTGTAAACCAAGGATGAGCTGGAGAAGAGGCCAGGGGCCAGGAAATGCAGTCAGATTTCAAAGCAGAGCTCATGTCACAAACCCAGAGGAGTGTTAGGAGCACTGAATAGAAATGTGAGCTTCCAAAAAGAATATATGGAAAACTTCAAAGTGCTGAATCTTCCACAGAAACATGCTGAGAAGTGTTAAGAGATAACAGGAAAATTAAAATGCCTTGTGGCTTTCCATGACAGGGTAGATAAAGCAGCTGAGGGTCGGGTGAAAAGTGTTTCCTGCTGTCTTCAGAAGGTAGATTGTTTTCATTTCCACTGAAGGCAAAATAGAAGGGGATATCTTGTAGCAAGAGATATTTAGGAAAGACATCAGAAGCACTTTTTTTTTAAGAGATGGTATCTTGCTGTGCCACCCAGGCTGGAGTGCAGTGGCGTGATCATAGCTCATTGCAGCCTCAAACTCTTAGGCTCAAGGATCCCCCCATCTCAGCCTCCTAAGCAACTGGGATTACAGGTATGCACCAAGGTGCCTGGCTCAGAAGCACTTTATAATAGAGTTGTTGGAAACTGCTTGGGATCAGCAAACATAATATGGCATCTCCTTCATAGGGTGTCTTTGAAAAAGAGAAATGTCCACAAATTTGGGCTGTATTACATACATTTCCACCTGGAGCCAGAGAATAAACTAAATAGCTCCTAAATGCCCATTTCAAGCAGGAGGGTGAGGCTGTGAACAGCATGCAATCCTAGACTAGCTAAGCAGGGCAGCATGTCAGAGAAGCTCCTTCTGTCCACTTCTGTCTCACACTCTGTCCCTCCTGCCTCTCTCGCCCCAGCTGTAACTCTACCACTACTCGTATAACCCAACAAGAACAGAATGTAATCAACTCACTGGTGTTAGGTACTCCCAAACAACTTCATACTATAGGCATTGCCATTCCCTGGTGTGAGTCAAGTTCTTTGGTTGGTGTCAGATCTAAATATTTTAGGCAGAATTATTTTTAACAAATACTTTGTACCCTGGTGTTCCTAGCAGAAGATATCAATGAGGGGTGTAACAGCTAGAGCTCAAATTCCTGAAATTCTATCACTGATTTTCATTAAATGATATTAAACAAGTAATTTTTACTTCCTTGGGCTTTCATTTCCATTCTTTAAAGTGGGTACGAGGCCAAATATCTACTTAATTACCAAAACAGAATATTTTGGGAAGAAAGAGACAGTAGCCTTAATGATGCAAGAAGCAAACCAGATACATCTCTTGCTGGCCCGGCGTTACACACTAGAAAAAAAGAAAAAGCAAAAAGCAAAAGACAAAATATTAACGGTCAGGTTACTCAAAGTCTGTGCATATTGTCTAAGTGTGGAGGGCAGGCACCCGCAGCACGTTCAAGGCAGAGACAGAAACCAGGAGCAGCAGGAGAACCACAAAAAATACAGTCAAAAATATTTCAGCAGGAAACAATTGCACTCAAGAAAGAAACAATTGTAAGATGATAGGGAGACTCACTCTCTAGGAAGACACTCAAGGGCCTGGGGTGCTATATTTCTCCACAAATTCTGATTGCCTTCTTTCCTGAACAAGGGACATGAAAGACTGCCATTTATAGGATGGAAAGACCAAGGGGTGTATATGTATAGATATGGTGCAATCCAGTTGACCTGGCAAGATTCCTGGATAGTTTTTGAGGAAAGAGAGACAAAAGTCTTGGAATTAGCCAAGGAATCCTTTCCACTGTCGTGATATAGAGAAGGACGTGTTTTCAAAAAGAATATAATAAAGTGGAAGGAAATGCAACAATGTATTTAAAATGCTGATCTTGAAGATTCAAGAAATTCATAGAAGGACATTCAGTGTATTGTGCTTAAAAATGTACACTGACTGCATAGCCCGCTTCAGATGAATGAATGAGCAAATGGTCAGCCCGAAAGATCGATCTGTTTATCTTCTACCTTGGGTTGGCAGTTTGGTCTTCGTACTGCCCCTGGGGCCCCTCAGACATTTTCTTTGAACTGGGAAGTAGAATTCCTTCTCCCATGTCCACCTTTCCTTCCACCCTAGCCTCTTACCAACCCCCTACCATAGGAGCGGTCCAAAGTCCCAAATAATGCCATCTGTGATTCCCTCTTTAATCCATTCATGCTAGACTTCAATAAATTCCAGCCATTCCTCTGATAGCTACACACAATTTATGGTGGGTGTTTCTCTCAGCCTCTTCCTCCGTGGAGGGACCATATGTATCCGACTAACCCCGTTTATCCTGTTGCTGGTGTTTGGTCCTGGCAACAAATTCTCTGAGGGCTAGGTAGGAATATGCTTGGCATCTGGGACAGTCCTCGTATTCAAGCTTCCTCTGATGTTCATTTTTCTCTTCTAGCCTTCTCTCTTTAAAGGCGTGAGGCCCCTTGCAGTCCACGGACTGTGTTTAGAAGTTAATCCTGAGTTTACAGCAGCCATGACATTCTGGGAGTGAAATATAAAAGAAAGGAAAGACAGTAGTGAGGATTAAGGGGCTTCACAGCCACTTCCCTATTTCTGGGGAGTTTTCCTATCGTTCTGTTTTTATCAGGTACCTTTGTTTCTTGAGGCTTCTGTAACAAAATTGCCACAAACTTGGTGACTTAAAACAACAGAAACTTGTTCTCTCTGTTTGGGAGGTGAGATGTCTACAATCTGGCAGGGTTGAGCTCCCTCCAGGTGCTCTAGGGAGAATCTTTCCTTGCCTCTTCTGGCCTTGGTGGCTTCCCCAGCCTTCCTGGCTTGTGATGCCATCGTCCGTTCTCTGCTCCAGTCTTCACATCGCCTCCTCCTCCCTGCGTTTGCCTTCTCTGAGTATCTACCTTGCAAGTGTACATGTGATTGTACTGAGGGCCTACCCAGATAATCCAAGCCAGCCTCTTTCTTTCAAGATCTGTAACTTCTGGGGGGAAAATAAAGATCCTTAACTTAAATCACATCTGCAAAAATCCTTTTTCCAAATAGGTAACATTCACAGGTTCCAGGAATTGGGTGCAGGTATCTTTTGCAGGAGGAAAGGGGCATTTTTTTTTTCAGCCCACACAGCGGGGACAAAAAACTAATATGAATTTTGTAAGGCACACAGTACCTTATAGTAATTCTACGGCAGTCTGTCAGCGAAGTATTCTTATTCGCATTCTGTAGATAAAGAACTTTAAACCCAGAGAGACTTGCTCAGGATCACTAAACTGATAAACAGGGGACTTGGGTTCTGTCTGGCTGCACAGTCACTGTATTCTACAGGCCATGGCAAGTTAGGGATTCCATGTTGTTTCTGAGTGCATGCCAGTGGGCAAACCACCTCACTTCCAGGGCTCAGTTTACCCACAGGATGATGAGGTGGCCATCTCAATGTCCTTTTCATCCCTATAAGTCTGGCCTCAAGGGACGTCACCGATCAAATGAAATTACAGTATAATTTTCATAGTCTTATTGTTGGATAGAAATATTGTTTTGGACCTTGTCACCAAGAAATACGTCATAGAAAAGATGAAGCTTCTTGGCCGTAGGTTCTACCTTATTCATGCCCTACTTAGATCCTCCAGCAAGCTCCAAAGTTATTCATTCAGTCAATAATTTTTTCATCACGTTTATTAAGTATATTTGATTTTCCCAGAAAATTTAATGGACATTAAGAAAACAGTGAAGTTTGGAAAACCCAGACATGGTTCCTGATGGAATTTAAAATGATTAAGCTGAAGAAATCAGCCTACTGTCTCTGCAGCAACATGAATTAGTTAATTCTAGAAACCTTTAGAGTGGCAGTTCTCAAGCTTTATCTTGCATCAGTTGTTATCTGGCGAAGCCGAGTGCGGTGACTTATGCCTGTAGTCCCAGGACTTTGGGAGGCTGAGGCAGCAGATCTCTTGAAGTCAGGAGTTCGAGACCAGCCTGGTCTCGAACCAGTAGTGAAACTCCATCTCTACGAAAAATACAAAGTTAGCTGAGCATGGTGGTGCATGTCTGTAATCCCAGCTACTGGGGAGACTGAGGCAGAATAATCACTAGAACCTGGCAGGTTGCAGTGAGCCGAGATTACACCACTGCACTCCAGCCTGGGCCTCAAAAAAAAAAAAAAAAAAAAAAGAGGAACAAAAAAATATCTGGAGGGCTTGTTATAATGCAGAGTTTCTTACTCAGTGGGTCTGGGATGGGGCCTGAGAATTTGCATTGCTGACAAGTTCCCGGGTGATTCTAATGCTCTGCTCTAAGGACCACACTTTGAGAATCGCAGCACTAGAACAATTCCCAGCTGGGGGACCTTGGACCTCTAGGCTACTATGGCATTTTGTGAGAAATAAATATAGTCTATTGTCTGAATAAATAAAAGTAAAGCTACCATTATGTGGGTTTGTTTAAATATTTTGATGTTAAAAAGAAATCTTCACTCTTAAAAAATTTCTATAACCCTTGAACAAATGCCAGAAAGTCAATCAGGTTTTATCTCTTTTTGCCAACACTGACTCTATTGGCAGAGGTTTCTGTAGTGTTGTGCTGAGAATGATTCAAATCCTGCATCTTGGCCCAGTAGAAAAGAGAGCTATAATGCATTAGAAATATTTGTCTAGATGAAGGAGAGAGAGTGAAAGTAACTGTACCATGTATTTGCCATTTTTTAATTTAAATATTGAAGTTATTACAATTTAGACTTGTATCTTCTTCTCTTCTAAGTCCACGCTCTTTGGAAGTCACCTCATCAACCCATGGTTTAAGGATCATCTGTATGCTGATAATGCCTTTCACACCTCCTGCCCAGCTCCCGCCTCTGACTTCCAGAGCTATGTTTTCCAACTGTCTTCTTGACATCTCCACTTAGATACTGCATATGCATCTCATAGTCAACTTTCACATGTTCAACAGCGAATTGTTGATTTTCCTCCTCAAACTGCTCTATTCTCATCTTAATAAATGGATATCATCCACTATCCATTTATTTTGGGAAAAGTTCTTGATCTTTCTTTCTTGCTCCCATGTCATATCCAATTCTTACCCAAATTCTATTGATTCTACATCCAGAGAATGGCTTCAGTGCCTTTACGTCTTCCCATACTCACGGTCACTCACAAGTCACCATCATCTCTCACCTATGTTGTGCCAACAGCTCCACTTCCATTTGTCCTTCCCTGTAATGAAAGTGGAAGTGATTTCTCAGCATCTTACAACCTTCAGCTGCTCCCTATTTTGCTCAGGATAAAATCCCAACATTAATACCTCATCCAATGCATAATCCAGACTACCCTTCCAACCATTGTGTTCCGGCCACACTGGTCTTTCTTCACTTTCTCAAATATCTCAAGCACTTCCCCACCTCAAGGCCTTCCATCTTCCCTGCCTCTGCCTGGAATGTGCCATCCCCAATCTGCAAAGATGCACCTACCTCCCTGTCACAATTTAGAAGACCACTTCCTTAAGGAGGCCTTCCTTAATCCTCTCAAGCTAAATCAGATCTTGCAAATACTCCCAGGTGGGATTTTTCATTCCACTTTACCCAGCTTGTAACACTTTTTTATTTTTTTATTTACTTATTTTTTAAGTATCTTTGTTTCCACTAGACTGTTAGCTTCCTGAGGGCAAGGAATGCATCCCTATGGTCTCACCACTGTTCACCAGCATCTGGTTCAATGCTCATAGATGCTCAAATAATACGCGTTACATGAAGAAATGAGTAAAACCACAAAAGGTAGAAAAGGTAGAAACATTTTGCTGTTCATTTCAGATCCCTTTCTCTTATGTCTACCTGTCCAATATCTCCAGTTCCCTGCCTCCTCCATTATGAAGTCTTGGGTTTCCACAGACGAAGGAATGTTTGTCTGATGCTGCGCAAAGAAGATTAATGACAAGGTGGTGAGAGTTTCTCTTTATGCCAGCTCCTTTGTCTGAGTTCCCAGCCTGGGAGCTCTAAACCATCCAGCCACCCACCAGGCCTCAGGAGACAGTTCTTCAGGCAGTGTTGGTGAGCTCTGTGGTGTCACTGCAAGATCGCTTTGTCTTTCACTCCTGACCACGATGTGCACTTTGTGAGAAGGAAGCTTGCTTGAGGCACAAGATTCAGGACTGGCTCCACTTGCTAAGTTGGTTTTGGTTTTGCACAGAGAAATTCTTTTGAACTTGGCTAGGCATTTTCAATATCATCCACAGTTTGATTCCAGATTCCACAGCTAAGCCTTGAGAGTAAAGCACCTCTTATTTTGAAGACCAGCATTGAAGAAAGAGCAGATGGGATGTGGTAAGGGGCAGGGTCATGATGGGGGTCAGGAGGCAGGCAGCAGAGCTGGAGGAGAAGGAGGTGTGACCAGAACCTTCCCTGTACTGGATGGAGAGCTGAGCTGCGGCGGAGTGCCCCATGGTGAAGCTGGTTTCATGTTCTTCACCTGCCCAGGTCTCTCGGCAAGGAAACCATCTAGGCCTCAGTGCTTGCAGCAATACTATTTGGAGTCAATGCTCCAGTTCTGGAAATTCTCTTCATTCACAGGGCATGTAGAGGAGCTAGGACACACAGGCAAAAAAATTAAGCATTAGGCCTAACATCTTACATATCAACTGTTCCTTTTTTTTTCCTCACTTTTTTTGTTTGATTTCCAAGGGCATCAGTGACTGAAGAAGTTAAACGTCCTGGACAAACTTGAAAATTTAAAAACGTCTACACTCCTGCTGTTTCTTCCTTTGTGAGAAATGATTTATGCCTGTCATCAAAACGCCTAGAGCCCAGGGGTGCTATGGGCTGAACGCTTGCATCCCCCCCAAAATCTATATGCTGAAGCCTCAACTCCAGGTGTAGCTACACTTGGAAATGGGGCATCTAAGAAGGTAATTAAGGTCAAATGAGGTTGTAAGGGTGGGGTCCTGACCCCATAGGATTAATGTCTTTAGCAGAAGAGACACCAGAGACAGTTCTCTCTCTCCCCAGCTACGCACCAAGGAAAGGCCATGGGAAGGCACAAGGAGAAGGCAACCGTCTGTAAAGAGTGCTCTTACTGGGATCTGATCCTGCTGACTCCCTAATCTTGGACTTCCAGCATCCAGAACTGTTATTTAAGCCACCCAGTCTCTGATATTGTGTTATGGAAGCTCAAGTAGACACATGCAAAGAGCCCAGATATCTTCCTCTTGCCTTCTTTCCCAAACTCACCTGTCTTAGATTCTATTCCATTGGTTCCAGTGTAACAAACTGATTCATACTGGTTTAATAATCAGGAACAAATTTCATCACCCCCCTCAGAGACATGGCAAGAAATAAGGCTTTTGACACCCAGCCAATAAAACAACCTAGCAGCCACTTACTTGTCCCTCCATCTCTTTGTGGCACTGGCTGGTGTTCAGGCTGGCTTGAATTAACTAAGGAGAGAGAATGGAAGAGGAGACAATGGGAAATGAAAGGCAGTAGACAGATTTTGAAAATGTTCACTTTTATGCACTATTATGAATCTATACTTTGCTGCTAGTAGGGAAATAAAAATGACTAAGATGTTTCCTCTACCCCAAACCCAACGTTTAAAGAAATCAAACCTAGTGAAAGTGAAAAAAACACGAAATCATTGTCATATTTTATTTTATTTTATTTTATGTATGTACGTATGTATGTATGTATGTATGTATGTATTTATTTACTTGAGAGGGAGTCTCACTCTGCTGCCCAGGCTGGAGTGCAGTGGCTCACAGTCTCTGCTCACTGCAAGCTCCGCCTCCCAGGTTCACATCATTCTCCTGCCTCAGCCTCCCAAGTAGCTGGGACTACAGGCGTCCGCCACCACGCCCAGCTAATTTTTTGTATTTTTTTTTAGTGGAGACGGGGTTTCATCGTGTTAGCCAGGATGGTCTCGATCTCCTGACCTCGTGATCCACCTGCCTCGGCCTCCCAAAGTGCTGGGATTACAGGATTGAGCCACCGCGCCCGGCTGTATTTTATTTTTTCTAGTGTCTAAACACTGGGCTTACAACAATCTGGTTTTATACTTTTCTTATTTAAAAATTATTTTGTTCAATTTTTTAAGTGTTCAGGGACAAAACAGGGTGGATTTCCTTAAAAAAAAATACTATTTGGCAAAAAGCCAGAATTAGCTAATAAGAAATCTTCAGAATTCTGAATAGCATACACCACATATATGCAATAATATACATAAGCTGAGAAAATAGTAGTAAGAGCTCAGCCACCCGGGAAATGGATTTCTGATTGGGAGGACATTGTTCTAGGATTTAGACTCTGGAAGTCAGTCTATTGTGGAGATTTTATTTCTTCGTTTTTCCCCTTTTTCTTTCTTTCTCTCCTTCCTTCCTTCCTATTATCCTCTCTTTTTTCTCCTTTCTTATTTTATGGATATTTTACATAGCAAATCTTAGAATGATTTTCTTTTATTAATGACTTGGCCCTGTTCTGCAAAAAGAAGAAAGTGTACATACATTAGCTTCTTGGAAGCAGCAAGAGAAATAAAATAGTGGTGCTAATTAGGGTAATCAGAGCAAGGATGTTTGACACCCAGAGGAGAGGGAAGAAGACTGGAAAGCAGCCACTCTCTCCATAACCTTCTACTCCACGGCACTCTCAAGGCCTGGGGAGAGAGTGAAGCTTGTTCCAGAGCTCTGGGGA
This sequence comes from Mandrillus leucophaeus, assembly GCF_000951045.1. NCBI lineage: Eukaryota > Metazoa > Chordata > Mammalia > Primates > Cercopithecidae > Mandrillus > Mandrillus leucophaeus. The sequence goes on from NW_012105453.1 coordinate 779,833, forward strand.
AGCTGGTTCGTGACTCAGGTTCAGTGTCCCATGAAGGTTACTTTGCTTCTGATCCCTGGTTAGGAAACCACGGGGCAGAAAGATACTTGGATGTAACTGGATGTTTGTACTTCTTTACGTATTGTGATTTATTGCAAGTTGATGTAAATATTGTATGCAATTATTAGTAACCAAAGATGAATTGCTATTTATGCTTTATGTTAACAAAAGCATTATTGTTTGTAGGAACAGCATGAGGGGCTGGATCTTGTAAGTGTGAATCTGGGAAAATCTTAAAAATTGAGACATATTAGTCTTATCTTTAAGCATCACCACAAAATGAGATTGAGCTTGGTAGGAAATCACCATCTTTAATAAGGAAGGCAAGATCTGTCCCTTGAGCTCAGATTGGTGACTATAAAATGATGACTGCATAACTGCCAGCCAGGGAGGGGACGGCCTCCCCACGCAGGGCCCGAAAGAGTTAACTGCATCCCCACATGCCCCTCCCTTGCTTCCCCAGCTCAGGGATCTTACTGGATAGGGCTGGACTTGTCAGGAGAACAAGAACCTGCAGTTCAACTAGGAACTTGGACTTCCCGCATAGAAAAAGTTAAAAGGACTTGAGGAATGGGGAAACCTGAAAATTCTCTGAAGAAGAAAAGAACAAAACAAAACAAAGCAGGGTTTGTGCTAGTTCGTTAGACGCCTCCATACCTGTTTGCCTGGGGATTTGAGGACATAGGGAAAGGCAAACAGAAGATGAAAATAAAGCCAGTGGGGTGGGCTTATTGTCACACACACTTCCAGGGCACTTGAAGAGGGGAACGTCTGCGGACAAACTTATGTTTGGGGGGCCTGGGCGGCACTGAGGGCAGCAGCCTCCACCAGACCCCCACAGGTGCTCTGTGTCCAGGGAGATGTTCCCTCTGGAGCCCTCAGGAGAAACTCCTTTGGGTTTTTGTTTTTTCCGAGACCTCAGGCACGACCCTACAAAGGGAAGGAATGATGGAGGTGGCAGAACACGATTGCTTTCTGTTCAGAAGCGTGTGTGCCCCCAGGCACACGTGGATCTACTTCAGCCTCCTTAGACCACAAAATAATATTTCTCCAGATTGGATGAATGCAGGGGCTACCCAAAAGATTGAACACTCAGCATCCACACATAGCTCATTCATTCAATACCTGTGAACCACAGCTCCAAGTCTGTGGCACCCGATCCCTTGACCCTGGGACTTCCCTTGCAACACGCAAATTAAAAGATAAAATGAAGAATTTCAAGCTGGTGGCTGCACAGTATTAAACCTCAAGCCATTGAGCAAAGGGCTTTGTGTGATGTTCTGGTGTTCTGCAATAAGTCTTTCTAAAAATGTTATAATATTTAAGTAAACTTATTTTTTGCCATTTGTAAACAGAAATTAGTACCAGTCAGTGCTATCCAGAGCATAGGTAAACTGGAGAATTAGGCCCAGTTGGGACAAAAAGCAATAAAAATATTAAATAGTGATAATTTACCAATTCATGGCTTGCAGCACAGAAACAACAAATTGAAATATTGTCTATGGTTACTTAGAACGCGGTGCTCATTGCAGCAAGGTTTTGGGAAACGGAGTGGCCGCTGTTTTGCTAAAGTGTACATGACGGGAGGAAATCAAGGAAGATACAGGGGAGTGGCTGCTTCTGGGTAGCATAAGGAAAGACGATGGTCAGATCCAATTCCTACATTCTTTGCTCAAGGCACATAAGGAAGCTCAAGCACTTTCTGTGACCTTGTGAAAAGAATCTCTCATGTCTTGCAGGCACAGGGCTCCGATAAAAACAATTTCACAGTTTGATCCTATGGGCTGCCAATTTACAACAGTTGAATTCACAACCCCGTGAGGTGTCGTCTGTGAGAGTGAGGGCATGGTTAGGAGTGGCTGGGAAGCTGAGAATTGGATGAGGCTGCATAGGAGCGCTAACAACATTTGGAGCCATTCCTGTTACCGTCAGCAGAGGCAGACTCTCCTTCTCCCTTGCTGATAAGTCTGTTAAGCTTTGCCTGAAAGCCCTAAAACTCCTTTGATGAGTCAATTCTCCTCATGTCTCATCCCAATTACCCACAATTATCTCCTGACCCATAGCTATAAACAGATCCCAGCATACCCCAAAGAGTGAATAACAAATCAAAGCCAGAAGTCTTACACACCCTTCCTTATTTGCATTAGGTATGTTTGAACAGTAGGCAAAAGAATAGCTTCTGAGTGTCTTAGATTAAGAAGAAAAGAATATGTTTTTAAGATTAGGATAAATGTATTAATACAGGCTCACTTTCCATTTATTCTGAATTCAGTACACAGGACTTAACACCTGAGCTTGATTTCAATTATGTTTCGGGTTGATATATTGAGATCTGGACTAAATGGTGCCTCAAGTAAAATAAAGTTTATATGCCAACAATCCTTTGGTCTAATGCAGAGATAAAGAATCTGAATAATTTGAGAGATGAAAATGGTGGAGTAGATTTATTACTGAGTGATGCCTATGAATTTCTTAATTCTGTAATCTAAAACCATTCCATTCACCAAGACATTAATCAGTCCATTAGTGAGGAAAAGGCCGGAATCTTTAATCAAAGCTTTAGAGGTTGTTTTCTTTAGGCGGGGTACTGATGAGACATGTTTATACGGAAGTGTGCTTCCCAGTTTCAGTGGATTTGGGAAGATCCCAGCATGGAAAGGGTCAAATAGTAGCTCTTACTCATCACACAGATACTGTTGATCACCAAGGTAGATGTGGTTACCATAATAGACAGCATGGGCTGCATAGTTATTAGAATGGTCTCAACTACAGGGTTTTTCTTGTTTTTTTGTTTTTTGAGACAGAGTCTCACTCTGTTGCCCAGGTTGCAGGGCAGTGGCCCGATCTCAGATCGCTACAAGCTCCATCTCCCAGGTTCATGCCATTCTCCTGCCTCAGCCTCCCGAGTAGCTGGGACTATAGGTGCCAGCCACCACGCCCGGTTAATTTTTTGTATTTTTAGTAGAGACGG
>NW_012105453.1:782892-821988 GCF_000951045.1 Mandrillus leucophaeus
CCCACCTCGGCCTCCCAAAGTGCTGGGATTACAGGCGTGAGCTACCGCGCCCAGCCAACAACAGGGATTTCAAGTGATGGCTAACTCATCCTGATGTAACCAGTGCCAAAAGAGCTAGGTAACCCATCTAAGTACAACGGAATTTCAGTAACTTTCAAACAGCAGTTCTGCAGACAGAGGCTGGGCTTGGACTCCACAATGAAAGTCATGATCCCTTACTCGAGTTCCAGACATGAAACAGTTGACCAACACAGAGCCTCTTGAATGAAGAAGTTGATTGCCCTGAAAGAAGGACATGATGATAATACTATATAATATATACTATGAGTCTTCTTAGCCTTCACCAAAGAAGATTGCACCCATGAAGCAGGGTAAAAGTGTCCAGGGAAATGTAAATACCCAGATGTGTGGGTAATTTGTCTCCATGCCTAAATCAAACTGCTTCCTGCAAGCCTGCTGCTGGTGCCTCTCAGGCCATAGGATGGCCCATGGGGTTACTCAGTGCCCTCCCTCAGTTTCTACCATGGCCTTCACAGGTTCACACAGCTTTACTCTCACCCTCCTGTAGTAACGGCCCCCTATGAGATGACATCCCCATCACAAGGCAAGGGAACAAGTTAGCCTCTCTCCTCTCTCTCTCTCTCATCCTTGAATCGGCAGCAAAGCCTCCTCAAAGTAACTACAGAAAGCAAAGCAGAGGGAGACTTGTTGCCAATGGCACCTCCCAGATCCCTTCCTTGCATCTCTAGAGAACCTTAAAGCAATCTTCTTTCAGATGACCAAATTAGATTTCATAGAATCTTGTCACAGGAGCCACAGGTCCCAAAATCCCTTGGAATATTAGAAATTGTGTTATGGCTACCAGCTACGGTCACCACTGATATTTTCAATGTGGGTCACCTGTCAGTAGACAGAGAGAGATAATAGTGAATCCACTGATTGGACCCAGTTCACAGTTCTGAAATAAAAGATGACTGATGATTAAAACAAATATTTAAGGGAAACCTTCCTTATGTTAAAACATAGTAGCAGGACTGGTGTGGTGGCTCACACCTATAATCCCAGCACTTTGGGAGGCCAAGGTGAGTGGATCACCTGCGGTCAGGAGTTCTAGTACAGTCTGGCCAACATGGCGAAACCCCAGCTCTACTAAAAATACAAAAGTAGCCAAGCGCGGTGGCACACACCTGTAATGCCAGCTACTCGGGAGGCTGAGGCTGGAAAATCACTTGAATCCGGGAGGTGGAGGTTGCAGTGAGCCGAGATGGCACCACTGCACTCCAGCCTGAACAACAAAGCAAGACTCTGCCTCAAAAAAAAAAAAAAAAAAAAAAAAAGCGGGGCAGACTGGGCCCCTGCTGGAATATACAGGCTTGCATATGGCTTTCTCCTTCATAACTGCAAAGATGAAAACAATAGCAATCATCATAAACCAAGGAGACCTTGGGTTAAACAAATCATTACAGTTGACAATAGAGGTGTAAACATGACTCTAACTAATAGATCTATAATCTCTCTTCCAAGTTTCTGGCCATTAGCCTTGCTTCTAATTCAACTGAGTGTGGGAGCAGCATTCCCTCTCCTGAGGGATTGGTGCAGCAGCCTTCTGAATTCCTGACCACGCCAGGCTTGACTTTGCAGCCTCTGTTTCGTTACCTGTTGACATTCAAATAAGGCTTCACTTGTTAACAAGACTCTCCTCTGAAACGTCTCTAGCCTTTGATCAGTCTTTCTTTCTATTCTGCAGGAATCTAAAGAAGTTGGAATGGAAAGCAAAAGAACATTGCCGTATTTTTACCAGGTGGCCCCACCATGGGCTACACAGACTGAGAGAGTGAACACGTCCTTGTTCTTAAAGAACTCACAAATACCATTTTTTTTCCCCGAGACTGAGTCTTGCTCTGTCGCCCAGGCTAGAGTGCTGTGGCACGATCTCGGCTCACTGCAATCTCCGCCTCCTGGGTTCAAGCAATTCTCCTGCCTCAGCCTCCCAAGTAGCTGGGATTACAGGCGCCCGCCACCATGCTCAGCATTTTTTTTTTTTTTTTTTTTTATTTTTAGTAGAGACGGGATTTCACCATGCTGACCTGGCTGGTCTTAAGCTCCTGACCTCGTGATCTCCCCGCCACAGTCTCCCAAGGTGCTGAGATTACAGGTGTGAACCGTTGTGCCCGACCTGAATATTCTTAAAATAGGAGTGAAACAGAAATAGTGTGTTCCTGTATCTCAGAATGACAAAGGAAACCAGGAACCTTTGGAGGTTAATAAGTCCATCCCCTTGTCTCAGAGCACAGTTCTCTGCTGAAAGGGCTACAGGCTGACACCTTCTGTTTGAGGTCCACCCTAATCGAAGTCCATTTCTGGACTTTCAACCTGAAGTTCCTGTGCTGTTTCAGGCTCCATGAACCATGTGTGATCGAAACACTCTAAGGAATTAGTGGTTTTCTCACATGCACTCCTTGACATCTGTTCTTTAGCCTGCCAGCCATATTTGACGCTAAGGGAGAAAGAGAGAGCTGTCTCCCAAACAGAATCCTTTGCCATACATCTATCGTGTAGTGTTGACAGTCCTTCTTGCAGGGCGGTGCGGGGGCAATGATATCTCTGCAAAAATTCTCACTAGGATCCAGTGATTTATTTAGCTAACAGCTAAGTTAATTATGTCAGTTTGACAATTTCAAGAGGGAAGGAAAAACACACATGGGCTGGATGAGGAGATTGTCTCAGTAATATTTTATACCAGGACATGGTTAGGAAACCCAATGATTTCTTGGTACAAGTCTCAGCAACCAAGCATTCCCCTATAATCAAGACCATCACTAAGTTTTAAAAGAAATATATTTTCCCCCACAACTGAAAAGGGCGAAGTAAGGCAAAAACACCAAGCAAAAAATAAGTATTCAGTTTTCAAGCAATGGAATGTTTCCTCTGGAAGGAGAAGAGAATCTGGGTGCCTGGATCCCGGTTTCTGTTCTACTTCTCAGTGGCCCTCTCTTCACCTTAGCTTTCTCATCTGTACAGCAAAGAATTGGCCAAGTAGGCATCTGAGCCCTTACAGTAATTGCCTGCCAAGATGCCATATGATCATGGATGTTCAGTTTTCAGGACTCTTGGGACAAGGAGTGGAGTCAGGTGAACACTGGGACTAAGCAGACATCACAGGTTCTCTGCCTCAGAGCCAAAGCCACATTCTCCGCCCTGGTCAGGGAAGGCCTTCCTTGTTTCTTATAGCATGAATCTCAACACCTCTATCTATTCAAAGGCTCAACTATTGCATCTTCTTTACACAAAATTCTTACTGATCTCTTTCTCCCATAGGCCTTGAAGCTAAGTACAGATTTATTCGTCCTTTCCATGCATATTTTTGAGCACCTGTTATAGGAAAGACGCTGTTTCCAGTACTTGGGATATAGGGCAAACAAAGCAGTCTCTGCCGTCGTAGAGATACCTGCTGGAGTTTTGATAGCTTTCTGCATGAGAAATGGGCCAGGTATGATTCTCACACTAGGGATGGGGAAAGGAGGGACCGTGGGCGACGATTTCAGCACTCTGGAGGTGCAAGACAAAAACAACGTCTGCAAACAGACTAGAATAGAATAGCTTATAAAAGGACATTGTGAGCTGGTAGCAGTGGCTCACACCTGTAATCCCAGCACTTTGGGAGGCTGAAGTGGGCAGATCACTTGAGGCCAGGAGTTTGAGGCCAGGAGTTTGAGACCAGCCTGCTGGTCAACATGACAAAACCCCATCTCTACTAAAAAAGTACAAAAATTAGCCAGGTGGCAAATGCCTGTAATCCCAGCCACTGGGTAGGCTGAGACACAAGAATCACTTGAACCCAGGAGTGGAGGTTGTAGTGAGCTGAGATCACAGTAATCACTGCAGCTTAAGGGAAAGAGTGAAACTCTGTGTCAAAAATAAAAAATAAAAATAAAAAAATAAACAAACAAACAAAAAACAAAAAAGAAGAAGAAGAAGAAGGATATTATGACAGAACAGTGTTTGCATACCACCTTATTTTCTTCTGCAACTAACAACACTAAAAATAACTAAGAAGTAACATTTACAAGACACTCTAGGATGGAGAAATCCCTTCTACAAATTTTCTATCATTTTCTTTAACAAAAACCTGTCAAGGTATTATTATTGCCTTTTTAATCAATGAAGTTGATGAATACTCAGAAAGTTTTACATGACCAGCCTGAGATAACTATTAAATGGCAGTGCTGAGACTGACTCTGGTGTTTACTTCAAATCTCACTCTTTCCATCATGATAAAACTGCTCTGAACATTTCTTATTCCATTTTTGTTTCTGAAAGATGGTTTTAGTGAACTGAAGCTTGCCAAAACCTCATTCTGACTACAAATCACGGAGCCTCCCCCATGAACTTACCAACTGCTTCCAGAGTTACTTCTTAAATCTTGTTTTAGCCATTAAATTTTGGTCTGATAAATAAGGCAGTCATTTTAACTATGTAAGAGGAACTAAAATAAGGGGGAAATGACTAACCCCTCACTACATTTTCTTGTCAACGGGGAAACAACAATTCAGGACTGGATTTAAATGTACCTCCATGGTTTAAGGATGAGGAGTTTGGGGAATCGTCTTTAGGTTCATAAAAGACGCCTCATTTCACTTTCACTGAGAGAATGAAAGAAGATGGGAGTGTTGAGCTTGTAACACAAGGAATTTAAATTAAAGGCGTAACAGAACTTCAAAACAGTAAGAGACATCATTCACTGGAATGGAAAGACGCTTCAGAAACATGTGGATTCCGCTTCTCTTGCCATGTGATTCTCCTAGGAGGCTTCGAGTGGGGGATAGGGGTGATGACTGAAATGATTTCAGAAGGTTCCATCCAGTCTTCATTGTGTAGTTTCAGTTGTTACAGTAGAAAGAGTAATGGACAAGGATTCAGGTGATCTGGGTTCTCCAGGGCTCTGCCGCTATCTAGCTGGGCACCCTCCGACAGAATATTTAACTCCTCTGAGCCTTAGTTTTGTTACCTTAATCATAAAATGGGACTAATGGATCTTGGTCTAACCTCCCTGACAGATGATGATGAAAAGCCCTTGAGATAAACTTTACTATACGTAAGTTCATCAGGGCAAACTTCTTTATTTTTATTACTATGATATCCCAAGAGTGTGCTTGGGAATATGTACTCCACCCGGTACATGGCAAGCATTCAATAAGTGTTTGGTGAATCGATGTATAAACAACTGATATAAAAATACTTTGCAATGTAGAAAGAATGGAAATGGGAAGTATCACAGGTATATCAACTGTCTGTGGTGACTATTCCAGCGTGTAACCCTATTACCTCTTTCACCTTCATACCATCCCATGTCCACCCCGATGACTCAGGGTGAGCTCAGAAGGGACAAATCAATAATGTTGATCTCTATCAAATAAAATCAAGCTGGTGGCTACAGGAAGCATATCATGATACTTGGTGAAAATTGAGGTTACAGATGCTATTAATGGCTTCTTTTTTGGAACTTTCTATTTTCCTTGGGCCTTGCTGAAGGGAGTATAGAGAACCTACCCGTTGTTTTATCTGAACTCAACAGGGACATGGGCATAGAGACCAGGAGGAAGGCCCTCCAAGTCCATCTTCCTTGATGAAAGCCTTTCTGACAGATTATCTGTAATTCCTTGACAGGGCAGTGAGTTGCTGTCCCAGCTGACTGCAGGCAGTTATGATCAGACCATTGAATTGGCACATCCCCCTGTGTAATCGAAAGAAGCTGGTACCCATCTCTCAACTTGATATTAACTTAGCATTTTTCCAGACAACCTCCCTGCCCCATCACAGAGTTGCCTCTCAAATATAAATGTCAAGTAAGGCAGCAGAAATTAATTTTATATGCTTTATGAGCACTAGGTAATACCCAGAAGGCTAACAATGGAAGAACAGAATTATAAAAGAATTGGGAATGAATATGCTTTATAGACCCTGGCACATTGCCCAGGGCAGTAGAGTAAGTGGGAGAAGAAAACACTGGTGATTGGGGTCAGTAGTCAGCTTTCTTTTCAGCATGAGTGGTTTTTAGAACAACCAGAACTTCCCCTTTTAAAGACAGCATACAGGCTTTTTATTCCTAGGCCTGCCTCCAAGACACCAGGATGCTCAAGTCTTCTGATGTACAGGTACCCAGTTGAGGGCGGTAGCAATAGACTTCGTTCTGGCAATTGTAGAGCTCTCTATATGAGGAATAAAGATGGGAGCACCTAATTGGTACTCTACCTACATTGAACATTTTAGCATGTAGTTCAGTGGGTTGCTCTGAAATTACATTGCCTATCTCTGAATTCCACTTTTGTCATTTACCGGCTGTGCAACCTTAGGCAACTTACTTAACTTCCATGTGCCTTAGTTTTTGTATCTATAAACCACAAATAATACTAGCACTTATTTCACAGAGTGGTTGAAAGGATTCAACCAACTGACTCATGAAAAGCACGTAGAAAATTTTCTGGCACGTGACAAGTACTCAGCTAACATTGATTGTACAAATTATACTGTCAATTGAAAATGTATGCAATTTGAACTTTCCAACTTTAGATTAGGGATGGTTATTTTTCCCAAATTTTTTCTTTCTACATTAGTGTGGAGACATTTCAATGCTTCTGTGATCCTATGACCCTATCCCTACTTTTAGACCTCAACTTCCATCAATGAGAGGTAGACTTAGAAAAGTACCTGGGACTGAAAGTTCTGAGTTTATGTGCCAACTTAGCCAGTGACTAGCTGGATGACTGTAGGGTAAGGTCACTTTCCCTCTTGCAGTCTCACTTGTTTATTTTCAAATGAGGGGATTGGACCACTTGACCCCTAGAGATGCTTCTAGTCCCAAAATTCAAGAAATCTGCTACTCCCATGGAAGCTCAGGACCCTCATACCTAAATCCTTAGGTGACCTAGTTTGGCTTCTACTTTGTGTTGAATACCGGCGGTACATCACCAATCCTCCTTTCCCAAGTACATTTTCGCCATACTTTCTGCCTCCCACTCCTCCTACTCCTCCTCTGTCACTTAGCAACTTGGGGTCCCAGCATGAGTAAGTGGGAGGAACTGGAATTTCCAAAGTCCAACTAGCCTGCAAACTTCCCCTTTTACTTCCCCAGGTCACCCTCACATTTCTTGCAGTTTCTCAAGGTCCCTGGTCTTTTTACTTCCAGAAAATCTTGTCAACTGAAGACGCTCTACAGAATGAGCAGCGATGTGTGAATGGGTCTGTCTCATGTAGTCATGGAGCTATCAGTTTCCCCTTAGTTTATCATCAAGTCACCTGGAAGTTGAAGTCCCAATATTATGTGCAACCAGCATGTGCTTCTACCCTGTATGTGGTCTTAAAAGTCAGGATTTATATGAAATTGTGATACGACATAATTCCTAACTTAAGACCCTGATGTAGAGGAATAATATATGGCCATGATGATTCCTCAAGGATATAGAACCAGAAATACCATGTGACCCAGCAATCTCATTCCTGGGTATATTCCCAAAGGATTATAAATCATTCTACTGTAAAGACACATGCACATGTATGTTTATTGCGGCACTATTCACAATAGCAAAGACTTGGAACCAACCCAAATGTCCATCAATGATAGACTGGATAAAGAAAATGTGGCACATATACACCATGGAATACTATGCAGTCATAAAAAAAGGATGAGTTCATGTCCTTTTCAGGGACATGGATGAAGCTGGAAACCATCATCCTCAGCAAACTAACACAAGAACAGAAAACCAAACACTGCATGTTCTCACTCATAAGTAGGAGCTGAACAATGAGAACACATGGACATAGGGAGGGGAACGTCACACACCGTGGCCTGTCAGGCGGTGAGGGGCTGGGGGAGGGATAGCATTAGGAGAAATACCTAATATAGATGACAGGTTGATGGGTGCAACAAACCACCATGGCACATATATACCGATGTAACGAACATGCATATTCTGCACATGTATTCCAGAATTTAAAGTATAATTTAAAAAAATGAATGAATTATAGGAGGTCCTCAAATAATGTCATTTCATTTAAAATTGTTTAGCTATAAAGTTGTTCAGCAAAAAAAAAATCTGGTTTCGTTATACATCATTTTTCTTATTGTTGTAGTTTCCAAGAACCTATTGAAGACCTTAAATGAGAATTTATTGCACTTCACATTTATATTGCTTTTCACTGTTCATTTGTAATTTACTTACACATTGCATCAGTGAAATCTATTTAGGCAGATTATATGTGAGGATCCATGTCACTGGTCCTCAGGTTTGAGTTAGATTGAAATTGCCTAGGAAGCTTACAAGTGCTAATGCCTGGGTCTCATTACCAGAGATTCTGATTTACTTAGACCTGTGTGGTATGATAATATTGAAAAGCATCAGAGAGAGTTCAGATGGTGCAGTTCCCAAAGGGATTAAGCTCAAAAATGTAAGTTACAAAAGAGTTTATTGTACCACCAGGCAATGTGATTTCTTCAAATGTCTTCTTCAAATGCATTGCCTTCAACACTGTACTTACTGTCATTATGCTGGGTTATTTTCACCACTTAGAAATTTCATTTTATCTTACTGCAACTGTAGATTTATATGCATATAGATTGTTATCATATTTCCTTCTTGTGCATACATAAAAAGAGAAATAGGAAAGAATAACATGGTAACAACATCCCTAAACTGCCCATTCAGAGATGGGTTCTTTAAAAACTGTCTCATTTTTACTTTCTAATAAAGAAAATGTGGTGTATGCATACACAATGAGATTTGATTCAGCTGTAAAACAAATGGCATCTTGTCATTTGCAACAACTTCGATGGGACTGTAGGTCATTACGTTAAGTGAAACAGGGAAGGCACAAAAATGCAAATATTGCTTGTTTTCATTCATACGTAGGAGCTGAAAAGTTAATCTCATGAAGGGATAGAGTAGAATGTGGCTTACCAGAGCTGGGAAAAATAGGTAGGGGGATGAAAAGAAGTTGGTATATTGGTCCAAAAGTCCACGCAGATGAATTAAGTTTGAGTATTTAATAGTACAGTAGAGAAATTTTAGTTAACAATAATATGGAATATTTCAAAATAGCAAGGAGATGAGATTTGTATTGTTCTCATTATGTTGGTTCTTAACCTGTGGTACTTCTGTTCCAATCTCATTCTTCTGTACTCATCTTTTGCCAGGTTGGGATTCTCAAAATCATGTCCTATTTCCCATGTAGGTTTTTTGATGTGTTGGTTGTTGTTGTCATCCGTTTGCGTTTGAGACGGAGTCTCACTCTGTTGCCCAGGCTGGAGTTCAGTGGCATGATCTCAGTTCACTGCAACCTCTGCCACCCGAGTGTAAGCAATTCTCCTGCCTCAGCCTCCCAAGTAGCTGGGATAACAGGTACAGGCCACCACGCTCAGCATTTTTTTTTTTTTTTTTTTTGGTAGAAATGGTGTTTAACCATGTTGGCCAGACTGGTCTCAAACTCCTTACCTCATGTCATCCACCCACCTTGGGCTCCAAAAGTGTTGAGATTGCAGGCATAAGCCGTCACACCTGGCCCAAGTAGTTTTCTAATTATGAAATTTCACTCCTTGTCACTAAGGTTCATCACACGGAAAGTTCAATGTACTTCATTCCCGAAGCCTCAGAGTTTAGAGGATGTCTTCAGTTACTGTTTCTGTTACTACATTGCTTCCTTTTGCGTTTGTCCTGTGGTAACAATTGAACCAACTCCCTGTATTCAATTCTCTTCATTAAAATAACTAGATTGACTTTTATTCCTGAACTTTGATTTGAGAACAAAGGTATGTTGTAATTGTCTACAATTGGAATATTTTTAAATGTGCTCAAGAAATAAAGTTGGTTTTAAATATAAATATATATATATGGCCATGAAATGGTCCACCAGTGATCTTCCCTATTGGCATTTGTATGTCTCTTTGATTGTGTCTGGTTCCTCTGCCAAACTATAAGTTCCATGAAGGTGGGAACTATACTTTTACTTACATAGCATTGAAGAGATTGTCTAATACACTTGGTTGTCAATAAGTATTTGCTGAACAAATGATTGAATGAGTATAGGTTAGTCTATTAGGTTAGTCATTTAGAATGTAAAATCATATGAAGTCCCTGTCTTGGGAATGAGATACAGGAAAGAAATTCCACCAGGAGCGAATGGGAATACGGTTGTACAGGAGTCATAAGATGGCCAAGATCTTCTGGTCTCTCATTGAGAAGAGTCCTGTTATGCTACAGAAAGCTCTTGACTTGGCCACATGCACATTGCACTGTCTATAACCTCTCAAAAGGGACTTCAGGGAGCTCTCAGTTCAATTGTCTCTGGGATCTGATGCCTAGGAAGGCCACTGATACTTTTAAGAGCCAAACTTTGGGTAGATCTCAGAAAGTATAACAGTCAAAATAAGATGTAAAAAGAACACAGGTATGAAAAGAACAATTCGATATGACAAAATGGGGCTTGTCCCAGGAATGAAATATTCAAAAGCAATTAGTATAATCCATTACATTAAAATCTAAAGAATAAAAACACAAGATAGTGTCAAGTGATGCAGAAAAAGCATTTGTAGAAATCCAATATCCATTCATAATATAAATGCTCAGCATGTTAAGAATAGAAGAGAACTTCCTCACCTGATAAAGGATACCTACAAAAAGCCTACAGCTAACATGGACAACGTTGAAGGACAAAATTCTTCCCCTGTAAGATCAGGAACAAGACAAGGGTGTCCATCCTCATCACTCCTATTCAACATTGTACTAGAATTCTTAGTGCAGTGAAGTAAGAAAAATAAATAAAAGTTATCCAGATTAGAAAGTTATCCCTCTTTGCAGACGACATGATTGTCTACATAGAAAATGCTAAGGAATCTACAAGAAATTCCTGGAACTGACAACTGAACTTAACAAAGTCACAAGACATTAGCTTAAGACACAAAAATCTTTCCTATTTCTAGATACTAGAAGTGAACAATTGAAAGCCGAAATTTTAAAGAAATAATATTACTTATAACAACTCTGAAAGACATAGGAAAACTTACATTCACACACAAAAAAATATGTGAATATTTATAGCAGCTTGATTTATAATAACCCCAAATTAGAAAATAACCCAACAAGTCTTTTAACAGATGAATGGATACATACATTGTGGTGAATCCATACAGTGGAATGCTACTTAATAATAGTACAACCATTATGGAAAACAGTATGGAGATTCCTTAAAGAACTAAAAGAAGATCTACCATTCGATCCAGCAATCCCACTACTGGGTATCTACCTGTGATGGTGAATATTGAGTGTCAACTTGATTGCACTGAAAGATGCAAAGTATTGTTCCTGGGTGTGTCTGTAAGGTGTTACCAAAGGAGATGAACATTTGCATCAATGGACTGGGAGAGGCAGACCCACCCTCAACCTGGGTGGGCACCATCTAATCAGACCCCAGTGTGGCTAGGATAAAAGAGGCAGAATAAGGCAGAACAGCAAACTTGCTGAGTCTTCCGGCCTCCATCTTTCTCCCTTACTGGATGCTTCCTACCCTCAACATCAGACTCCAAGTTTTTCAGCTTTTGGACCCTTGGACTCACATCAGTGATTTGCTCTTGGGCCTTTGGCCAAAGACTGAAGGCTGCACTGTCAGCTTCCCTACTTTTGAGGTTTTGGGACTTGGACTGACTTCCTTGCTCCTCAGCTTGTAGATGGCCTATGTTGGGACTTCACCTTGTGATCATGTGAGTCTATTCTTCTAATAAACTCCCCTTCATATATACATATATCCTATTAATTCTGTTCCTTCAGAGAGCCCTGACTAATACATTACCCAAAGGAAAAGAAGTCATTATATGAAAAAGGCATCTGCGCACACATGTTTATGGCAGCCCAGTTCACAACTGCAAAGATACGGAAGCAACCTAAGTCCACATCGATCAGTGAGTGGGTAAAGAAAATGTGGTATATACATAGGTGGGAACTGAACAATGAGATCACTTGGACTTGGGAAGGGGAACATCACACACCGGGGCCTATCATGGGGAGGGGGGAGGGGGGAGGGATTGCACTGGGAGTTATACCTGATGTAAATGACGAGTTGATGGGTGCTGACGAGTTGATGGGTGCAGCACACCAACGTGGCACAAATATACATATGTAACAAACCTGCACGTTATGCACATGTACCCTAGAACTTAAAGTATAATAATAGTAATAAATAAATAAATAAATAAATAAAAAATAAAAAATAAAAAATAAAGAAAATGTGGTATATATCCACCACGGAACACTACTCAGCCATAAACAGAAAAAAAGTAATGTCTTTCACGGCAACTTGAATGGAGCTGGAGGCCATTATTCTAAGTAAAGGAACCCAGGAATGGAAGCCCAAATACTCTATGTTCTTACTTATAAGTGGGAACTAAGCTATAGGGACGCAAAAACATATAGAATGATAGAAAGGACTTTGGGAACTTGGCGAGGAGGTTGAGAGGAGGGTGAGAGATAAAAGACTACATATTAGGTACAGTGTACACTGCTTGGGTGATGGGTGCACTAAAAATCTCAGAATTCACCAGTAAAGAACTCATCTGTGTAACCAAAAACCACCCCAAAAACTACTGAAATAAAAAATAATAATATAAAGAAAAATAAAATAAATAATGATAAACTATTGCTACAACAGCTCCGGTGAATCTCAAAGGTATAATGCAGAGTGAAAGAAGCTAGTTTCAGAAAATTACATGCTGTATAAATTCATTCATATGGCATCCTCAAAAAGATAAAACTATAGTAGTAGAGAAAAGATCATTGGTTGCCAGGGTTAGAAATATGGAGAGAATATGACTACGAAGGGGGTAGTAGCATGAAGGAGTTCTTTGGGGTCATGGAACTGTACTGTATTCCGATAATCGTAGTGGTTACATGATCCTACATGTATGTTAAAGCTCATAGAGCTATAAAACCCCCGAAAGTCAATTTTGCTATATTTTAATTTTTAAAGAAAGGAATATAGAGCTATTTTGAGAGAAATGAAGACATGAAAGGATAGCCCAAGAGAATCCAGTAGAAGAAGCAGAGGCAAAGTTTTCCTTGGCTCTTGGTTTTGGGCTGTCTGCAGAATATCAGTCTTGGATCTTTTTCAGCATCAACTTGCAGAAACTATGCCTTTCCACCCTTGTCCTTGTTGTTTCTCTGAGTCCAGGTCCCCCCATCCCCATGCCAATGGACGCTTCATAATGGGGAAGGCATCACAGCAAGACGCAGGCTTGGGCCTTTCCCAATGAGCAGGCTCTCATTAAGTACCATCTCACCATCAACCAGCAACAGCAATGTCCCTCTTGCCCAAGCTCCTCCCTCCCCTGCACTCTGGTTGCCCTCTAAATGGCACCAGCCCAAACCAAGGACAGTCACTCGTCCACTCACTTCCCAAATATTTACAGAGTGCCTGTTGGGTGCCAGGCTCCGCCAGGGGCTCTGCTGCCAGGCCGAAGCTCACGGTGGCATATTCTGGAGAGCCCGGCTGTTGGAGCAGCTGTCCTCACGAGAGCCAGCACTGGCATGTCCTGTCCCAGAGGACCCAGGTCGTTATCTCATTTCCCATCTTTGCAGATTTTAAATGCTTTCCAATACTTCACCCCTTTCTCAGATGAAGATTTAAACACAGGTAGGTGGACATCCAATATGGTAATATTTTTCTGTTGACTCATCAACCTCCACAGGCACTTGCTTCCTTGATTGTCTGGCCTTATTCAGTTGGTACTTTCAGTGTGACAACTTTTCTCAACTTACTGGCAGAAAAAAAAAAAAATCATTCTCTTCCTGTTTCCAGAGGTGCAACAGGAGGTTGGCAAGAGTAGGTCTTAAAGAACAGCAGTGACGCCTGCTAGGGCCCTGACAGATTGGCAATAGAACTGGGGCTAGAGTTTACACCACAAGAGCTCCAGCGCGTTTCCACAGTCAAACGACTCGGGATGCTGAAGATCTTACAATCTGAAGAATTTGTGCAAAACCCAGACAGAAATGGAGGAAGCCCTCTCCCAAGTATCTGCATAAGCAACGTGGGGCAGACACACTTTCCAAACTCTGTCGTGTCCTGGGGGCAAGAGATGTTTCTGATAGAAGTTGCGATGACAGCGGTTCACAACAGCCCCACATTCAGGGAACTGTTCCAGCATGCCAGAGGTTGGGAGGCTTTTAACTCTCTTCATTCATCCTCACACACCACATGCCAGCTAAGCGAAAAGAATGTGAAGGAGCTGATGAACCACAAAGACCAGGAAATGCAGAGTAAATGCTGATCGGAAGAGCCGTGGAAGGTAAATGGGTATCAAAATGCAACCTGGGAGTGTGGGCTGGCCTTAGGATGCTTGAAAGCTGTTCCGATGACTTCCCAGCACAGGTGGAGGAGGCCAGCCCGCAGGTGCCAGGAGCGGGAAGGGAAGCAAATGCACACCCCTGGGCACTTGCCCGGTGCACACCGTGGATATGCTGTCCCTGGTGCGGTGTGCAACGAGGCTGGCCTAATGCTAAACTGAGGTCAGAGCTTTGCTGAGTGAGAACGCCAGTTCCAACCCTCAATGTGACGCTTTATTAAATAAGTGACAACAATAACTGATAATCAAATAGAACAATTATAACCATATACTGTAATAAAAGTTTTGTGACTGTGGTCTCTATCTTGTCGTACTGTGCTCACCTATCTTTGAAATTCAGTTGACCTCATGTAACTGAAACTGCAGAAAGTAACCACGGAAAACGGGTATTATTGCATGTCTCTTGACCTTGGCAGTCCCAAGTGGTTGGGAGAGCACTTGACAGATCCTAGCAGGCTGACCTCAGTGCTAGTCCCAGCTCTAACTAGCTGAGTGACTGAGTAAAGCCGTCTACCCTCTCAGGTTCTGCCACAGATGCAGCTGTGTGCCCTCCAGGCGCCCAAATAGATGAGAGAACAGCACAGGGAAATTTCCCATCCAGACAGCCCACTCTTTGCAACCCTTGACTCTCAAATCTTGCACCTCTCGAGCATCGGGGCCCAAAAACTCTAGTAGGTCCACAAACACCGAGAACCTGAGTCCTCAGACGCCTTTGGCGGGACCGTGTTCTTGGTGGGACCTTGTTCTTGGACCACCTTGGGCACACGTCATTCTGAAGACACTTGTTCCCCGGTGTACAGGCCACGCTTTCCCCATTCCCGCTCCTCCAGCGAATGTGAATGGCAGAGACTAAGGCAATTCTCCCCATCTCTGAATCTGCTCTTCCCTTCCTTAAAGGGATTGTACGGCCCAAGGGAAGAAAGCGCAGGGAGATGCTGCCCCCTTCTGGGAAACATGCAAAAGTAAAACCCCAAAGACCGGGAATTTCCTACCTGTTCTCGAATTCTCCTGGCTGTGGAGATGCACTCTGTGTTCTGGGGATAACCAACACCTTATATGCTAGATGCAATTGCCGGAGAGAAGAGGAAACGTGGGCTAGCTTCATCATCGACTCACCATTGAGACCTTCCTTCAAAGACGGGAAAAATCCCTGAGAGGGAGGGAGAGGATTTAAGAGGTTATTGCTGCCATCCCCTGCCTCTGAGCAAGAACAGAAGCATGGCTCAGTCTCCTAGCACCCTCATCATTAAAAAGAAAGTCTCCCTCTGTCTAATAAATCCCTTTCCTGCTACAAGTTCAAGTTCACACTTCCCTTGGGTCAGGGATTAATTGGGTGAACAAACCAAATTTGAGCACTAATTATTGCTTAGCTCAGGAACACCAGCTGTGACCTTGCCCTCGGGGAGCTCACGGTATAGTCAGAAGGACAGAAAGGTAGTTCAAGAGAAAATATATGTAACACACGTGAATGTGCCTGGGTGTTACAGGGGTGGCCGGGAACACAGACTACATGGGGGTGCATCGGGGTCCTGAAGGTGTCCTCATGAAGAAGACAATTTAATTCAGCTTTAGAGAATGCATAGGACTTAAAGAGTGATGGTCAAGAAGGAAAGAGATAAAAGTGTGAGACTCTGCATAGCTAGACGTGCACAGCAAGAGGAAGAACATTCCTTGTTCCTTCTTTCTGTCTTGTTTTCTTCCCCGTGGGGATGAGAAAGCAATAGGCCACTTCAGCTTGAGTTGAATGGCACGCCATTGAAAGCAGCCGTCGGACTGTCAGAGTTTACATACAACCTTCTGGCCATAAATAGCGCTCTACATGCACTTACACACCCCCTCTGAAAATAGCATTGGCTGTTCTCACAGTGATTTGAACTGAGAGTTTATATTTAGTTTACTCTCTCCCATCTATTTATGTTTCTTTTGTTTACATAAATATCCCTCTCGATTTATTGCTGTCACATCTGGGCACCTGACATCATTAGAAGAACACATAGCAACTTCGTTCCATACAAACTGGGCAGTGAAATCCATCTCCCCCTTATCCTTGATCTGTTCTCAAATGCACATCTTAGAATTCCACAATCCCAGTCTTGAAAAGAGACTTAGAGAGGCTGTTTTTTCCCTCCTCCCCTCCCTCCAGCTAGATTCCTTGGCACTGGACTGTTTAAATTTCACAGATCTCCCAAAAAGGGAGCTGTACCCCACCCCCTTGGTACAAAATTGGCCTTTTCAAGCCGTAGACCCATTCTACTGGAGTGCCCGTGAACAGTTCACTCTGCTCAAAGGACACTTCACTAACTCACAGGCTGTATCCTTGCAGCCAATTTCTTTCCCCAACCAGCATGCTTACTTTATTTCCCTGCAGCCCTCAGCTCTTATTTTTATCAATCTTTTTGCCATTTTCATGAACTCTCCTCAGAAGCTCCCCCTTCAGATTGGGCATTTTCCTCAAGGTTGAGGGTTCAGAATCCAAGTGAGACCCTGGGTTTGGTGGGAGGCCATGGGAAAGGGTGCTTGAGTCCCTGGGGCAACACCCAGACCCAATCATGATGTTCTAGTGCCACCTTACTATCATAAACAGCACACGAATGTCTGTGAACTCCAGACCTTTCTCTACCCTGCTCCTGGAAAAGTAGAAAGAACAGAAGCTTTGGGGTCAGACAGTTCTAGAGGCACCTGTTAAGTTGCTAGAGTCTTGGGCAAATGCATAAGCCTCTCTGAGCCTCAGTCTCCTCATCTGTAAAATGGAGACAATAACACCTTTCAAAGCTGCGAGAAAATATGATGAATAGGAAGAGTAGGTGTCCAACTGTTATGAAATGTCTAATATTCTCTCTGCCCTCTTCCCTTGAGAAGCCCCCATGTCCCTCTCTTGACATTTTTTAAATCCCCCTTCTAATGAAGACTTCCTAGAGCTTCTGTAGAGTCTAAGGAAGTCTGAGTCTGCCCTCTGAAATGACGGTCAGTGTTCCTAGATAGGAACAAGCCACGTTTAACATAGACCACAGGCCTGGAGTTCCTGGAAAGAGATTAAATTGCTGCGTAGTCTTGGTGGCTATTTGGACAGCCTGCCTGGGCAACCAAAGAGCAGAATCCTGTTCTGTGGTGCATCCTGAGGGGGACGGACACATTCCCCATCTCTGATGAGGATTGAGCAGGAGGCATAGGAGAAGATGGGGCAGGGAGGTGGAGACTGAGGCACCCAGAGAAGAACAGCCAGATGGGGAAGGGGACAGACCGCCTGGAAGAGGCAGGACCAGCAGACACCTTGTTCTCACGCACGCTGTCTCTCTTGCATTCTTGGCTCCAATCTCATCATCTTCAGTCTCTCACCAAACATACAGCCAGTCTGGTATTTATTCCAGGTAATCTTGCCTTTTTTTGCAATCTCAAGCCAAAGGAGGAAAGAACAGAATCAAAAACTCAGAGAAAAACAAAATTCTAAATTGTATCCAAGTTAAAAGCTCTCCTTCAGCATGCACGCTGGATCATATAAATCACCTGAGAAAAGGAGGCCACTTTAGGAGCCTGCTCTTTAAAATTGTCCTCCCGATCAGGGTCAGCACTGTGGTTTCCAGCAGTTGGGTGGGGGTGAAAGCCCCGGGTCCCCCAGAGAGGCAGTGGCTGAGGCAGGCAGTCACCAAGGGAAGCAAAGGACTCCTGGCTGGACCAAGGCCATGCACCCAGGGAGATCGTCCCTGAAGAATCTAGTTTTGTCTGGGAAAGCGGGCTGGCCACACCAGCTCCTGCATCCCCGTCTTGCCCAGGCTGAGAAGCTGGTCAAGTCCTCCCTTTTCCTTCATTCAATAATAATTTGTAAAGTTTGCACTGTGAGCCAGGCACTGTCCTAAGCACTTGCCATCCATCAGTGAACTCAGCAGGGAAAAGTCCTATGATCATGAGATTTGCATTAGATTTCCTGATCCACTGCTAACGACCGTCCCTGATATTCATGTGGTAGTTAGTTCCTGATGAATGTCTTTGGATGCACTCTCTCGTTTGAATTTCATGGCAGCCTTTGAGGTTAGCTCAGCAGATCCCACAGCCGCCGTTGGTGAATAACAGGGGAGAGGCACACACAGAGAGCGGATGCAGAGTGATTCAGAGGTGGAGTCAGAACAGGAATTCGGGGCTCCCGACTCTCCCCACAGGGGTCTGTCCTCTGTCGCTCTCCACTCCTACCTTGATGCTGATGAAATCCAAGTCATCCACTTCTGTGCTGGGGCTTTTCCTCCAGGAAGCCTGCCTGGACTGCTTCACCACACTGACCTCCCCATCCTTGAATTACTGTAACTGTTATGTAAGTGCCATGTTAGTTGTTCAACACTGTTTTGAGCATCATACTTCCCTGGCTAGAGTGTAAACTCCTGGCTGACAGAGGCAGCATAGAGAAACTCTGGATCCTTTAGCCGCACTTCCTGACCAGGGTGCTGCTGTCCTTTTTATGATGTCCCAAGACCCTGATGTCCTCGGTTCTCAGGACCACTGAGTAGGGTCTGGAGCATCAGGACATGACCTCTGGCTGCAGGTGGCCTCATTAGTTTATTCTGGTGAACTTTGCAAATCACTTTGCATATGTCCCATTGTATGAAAACAAAAACAAGAAAACGCCGAAGTGCTCTGCTTATATCCACTAGCAGAGTACTGGACACCGGGCTGGTGGTTACTAGATATCTGGCGATGTGTTGAATGCTGAAAAGACAAACCACATTATTTCAAGCTGAGAAGGAGGGATGGGTGAAGTATCTCATTATTGCAAATGATGACTGAGACCAAGAGAAGTGGATGATTTGTTGAGGGTCCCACAGTGCATAAGTGTCAGAGCCAGGCCGGGGCCTCGGCTTCTTAGTCTGTATCCATGCCACGAGCTCACTTTATTATTTAAATGGACAGGCTATAAGAATCCAATGGGCCACGATTCCAAAACTGGGCTAAGTGTGAAGAAAGAGGTCTTTTTGCATCCTTGCTTCAGCCCTTGGGAAAGTTGAAGACTGTGTGTTACGGACAGGCTGTCTGTCACCTTGACTCAGATTCCAGGGAAAATGGCTGCAGGTTTTCCAGCAAGTCAGCAGACCAGAAAGAGTGATGGGGCAGGGAAAGATAGCCCATGGCCAGCTGAAATCAGAAACCAGGCCTTTAGCACCAGGCCCAAATGGCCAGAGTCTCAGAGGACTGCTAAGGCCACGGGACAAAAGTCTCCATTCCCAAGCGAGGCCGCATCTCTGAGGGTATGAGGAACACCTGCAAGCCAGATGTGTTGGTTGGAGGTTGACTTTTGTCGGTACTGGCTTCAGTGCACCTCCCATCCCCCACCCTTGCCCACAGTGTAAGTGAATACAATTTTGCAGACGGGAAGAGAAGGGAAGCTGAGCAGAAACATTTGGCATGCAACACACCACACAAGATGCTGAGACAATATGTGGCCTATCAGTGACTCACTCCCTAAGCACTCCGTCCAGGCTGTTTGTTAGAAAAAAATAGGAGCACTTATGGAAAGAGATTGTGAGACACCCAGAAACCACAGGTTTGAGTCTTGGCTCTCTGGTTAACTGGTTATAGGACATTCTGAAGTTATATATCACCTCAGAGCTCAGTTTTCTCATCTATGAAGACACCAGAAGCTTGGCTAGCTAGTACCTATACTTTTTTTATATTTCTAACATTCCAGTGAATGCTTCTGTCTTGATGTCTTCAGATACTAGCAAAAGAGCTGCTAATAGTTCATGCTGGTATACTAGCCCTCTCTGTCTCTAGCAGGAAAGACTAGATAGCTACCAGGGTTAGAATATTTTTAAAAAATCAAAGCACATATTTCGATGGCTACCATAATTCCTGGCATGTAGTGGAATTTCATTAAATGTTTAGTGAGGGACAAAAGGAAAGAAGGAAGGAAGACAGGGGAGGAAAGAAAGATGGAAGGAAAGTAGAAAGGCAAGACCAATTGAAGCATACTGTTTTTTCCTCTATGTAAAAATTTTGATTTCTACCTAAGTAATTAAAAACTAACATTTTGGAATGCATTATCCCAGATATTATTTTAAGCGCTTTAACCTATTAATTATTTAATCTTCATAACCAAACTGTGAGAAACCTGCTGTGTTTGTTCCCATCTTACAGATGAAGACATGGAACCACAGAGAAATTTACTAACGTGCTGAAAGTCATCTAGAAAAGAGAATGGTTAGGGCTGAGAAACCAAAAGACAAGGAGACCAGCAAAAAGTTCAGCCCCAGGAAACCCATGCAAAATTTGCTCCACCTGGATGAGGCAAATGGACTTAAGACTCCAGGAACACTAAGATGGTCAAGACAACTGTTGGGTGATTGTCCGTTGTCCATAGTTTAAACTCCTGAATACCCTCCCCTCCTGCAATGAGGGTTCTTCCACAGTAATATGGTTCTGTGGAGAGGAACACCGGAGCCAAAACATGTCTGGATGTGGACAATGGCAGTGTGATTTAATGTGTGATCTTGGGCCAGTCATACTTCTTTGTGCCTCAGTTTCCTTGTCTGCCATTATAAAGATTTTAGATAGTCTTTAAAACACCTAGCTCAGAGCCTGACAAATAATTAGCCTTGAATGATGTAACTTCACTTCTCCTTTGCTGTTTATTTTCCAGAGACGTAATCTCAGATTACATTGTTCATGCTAAGATGGGGTGGAGAGACCCAACGTGTGCTATATCTCTAAAGTCATAGTCCCAAGAAAGATCCTCAAGCTGCCAGGTGTTAGTAGGCATGCAGGAAGCTGGGTGCTCATGAGCTAAGCCAGAGCTTATCATCTTAGGCCAAGGCCAAGGCTCATCCTTTACCCCCAGGCAGGGATCCAATTAAACCACAGAGAGCTCACCTTCATCAAAGATTTGCATAGGTGCAGCACTCCCCAAGCTTCCTTGGCAATAAGTTCTTTCTCTTGTCTAACTGGCGTCCCTTCTGTTATAATTTGATCTCACTTCCTTTGCCTCACTTCTAAGGGGAAAGAAGAACAGCTGGTCATCTCCACCCACATGCTGGCCTTTCCGATAAAAGATGCTAGTGCCAAAACATGGGCTCCAAAGCCCTCACTTTCATCCTGTCGTAAAACTTGATCCAACCGAGTTGGGACCTTTGTGGTTTAGATGTCAGTTGAGTCAACCTCAGTGGATACCAGGCAGTCTGTGGGCAGCAGAAGATATTTCCTATGCCCTGGGAGTGGGCCTCATGGTCTTACTGTAGTGGCAGGTGGAGCAGTATCCACCTGTCATTCCACAAGCCCTCTACCCAAGGTGCTAGTGAAGGGAAGGGGTTTCTAGTTGTGCCTACTGCACAGAGCAGCAGGTGGGGGAGTAATGGGAAGGAAGATCCTAATGCTTCCCTAGAATAGTGTGGGTGTGGGTGTCCAAAAAAGGAAATCTAAATAGTTCATGATATGTGGAAAGTTTTCAGCATCAACTGATATCAAAGTTATCAAAGAATATAGCTTAATTCCAAAAGATGCCATTTCCTGCGTATGGGTACATTTTGGTTTTTATTTATTTCTTTTTATGATAAGACCCAGTTTTATTGGAAATGTGGGGGCTAATTGCTCACATACACAACTGGCAGAAGTATATTCTGGGTTAAACTTTCTAAAGAGTAATTGTCGTGATCAACCAAAGCCCTCAAAACATTCTTTGAAAAAATATTTTCACATATTCTATGAAAATTCTGACTATTATGTGTAAAATTAATGTAGCCATACTCGCTGCACAAGTTTTAACAATTGCGAAAATATTTTGGAACAAATAAATATGTCCAATGATAATAATTTAAATCAATTAAACCTCATCGTCGCTGTTGAAGAATGTACAGCCATTAGATATAAAGAATATAAAAACAGAAAAGTCGTCAGACTATACACTAAGTGAAAATATAGGTATCAAAATAGCATATACAAACATCTCTTATCTGAAGAGAGGTATTGAAAAAGGGAGGTACAATCTCATGGCTTTGCCTCCATTAAGAAAGGGCCAGGGACAGCCACAACGTGTGTATCTGATTATGAACCTTAGATATATTTTAGTTTCGTCTAGCCAAGCAAAGTCCTCCTTCTGTAAATGTCTCCTTAAGTCTTTGATCCAAAAGTATTCCTATATGACCCAGCAATTCCAAGAGAAATGAAAACATATGTCGGCACAAAGATCTGTAGATGAATGTTCATAGCAGCATTATTTAGATTAGCCAAAAACTGAAAACAACCCAATTGTCCATCAACAAATGAACAAAATGTGGTATATTTACACAACAGGATGCTATTCACAATTAAAAGGAATAAAATACTAATACATGCTGTAGCACAGAATAACTTCAAAAATATTATGATCAGGGGAATGCCAGACACAAAACACTGCCTATTGTAGAGTTCCACTTACATGAAATATTCAGCGTAGGCAAATCTATGGAGATAGAAAGTAGATTAGTGATAGCCCAAGACTGGGGGCAGTGGGCGTTGGGAGTAACTGCACACGGGAAGGAGGTTTCTTCTGGGGGTGATGGAAAGTTCTAAAAGTAAATTGCCGTGATAACTGCACAGCTCTGTAAATATACTAAAAACCATTTAATTATATACTTAAATACATTTTATAATACATAAATTATACCCTGAAATAAAGTTTTTGTGAAGTTCCCCTAGATGATTGTACTTAAGGAACACATCCCACTGAATGCATGTATTCAATCATCAAACATTTTTCAACTGCCCACAATTTGCTGGGTATTACTCTAAGAATTTATGTGAAAGAAACAGATATTACCAACTATATTTTAGTGATCTGCAAATCAACTAACATGTTGATATTTATCAATAGACTCTTAATTATTTCTTATTAATCTTTCTAACCCTCAGGTTTTGCACAGTACCTGGTATAAAATAGACCCTGCCTAATATGTGTTGTTGGATAAATGAATTAAATAGATACAAAGAGAGCCTGAAAATTGAGAGAGAGGAATAGAGAGAGCGATGCCTTCCCTGAGCTGATCCTTGGAGCGGCATCCACGGAGGGAGAGTGACCAATGATGTTCCTCTGGCTTCTCAGGACCAGGCAAGAGTCTCCCTGAACCTCTGGTGGGTGGGATTTAACAGGTGGTAATGTGTGTGGCAGCCCCCTCAGGCCACATTTTTCTTTCTTTTTCTTTTTTTTTTTTATTATACTTTAAGTTCTAGGGTACATGTGCACAACGTGCAGGTTTGTTACATATGTATACATGAGCCATGTTGGTGTGCTGCACCCATCAACTCATCAGCACTCATCAACTCATCATTTACGTCAAGTATAACTCCCAATGCCATCCCTCCCCTCTCCCCCCTCCCCACAATAGGCCCTGGTGTGTGATGTTCCCCTTCCCGTGTCCAAGTGATCTCATTGTTCAATTCCCACCTATGAGTGAGAACATGCGGTGTTTGGTTTTCTGTTCTTGCGATAGTTTGCTGAGAATAATGGTTTCCAGCTGCATCCATGTCCCTACAAAGGACACGAACTCATCCTTTTTTATGGCTGCATAGTATTCCATGGTGTATATGTGTCAGGCCACATTTTTCAAGATCTTGCCTAGTGTCTTGGTGGTGGGTCAAGCACGGCGATTGGGAGTTTCTACTGCTCAGAATGTCTGAGCTCCAAGTCTCATGCCATTATCAGAGCCCTGCCTTTCTTGAGGTATTTAGTGGGCAGCTCAGCTGAGTTTCTTCTCTGCTTCCACCTTCCATTGAGCTCAAGCGCCCTATTGGATACTGGCCATCTGGTAGGAAAGGGTGGTCAGCATCAGGATCTCTCCACCCCACCTTTCTCCTGGAGTGCTGCAGAGCTGTCTGTATCTCACTCCCTCCAGCTGCCACACACACAGTAAACGAGGGCCTCTTGGAACTTCACAAGATGTGTGCAAAGCTATAAACACATCTATTCCCTTTGACCCAGTCATTTTACTTCTAGGAATGAATTTGAAGAAAACAATCAAAGCTGTTCACAAAGATCTGTTCTTAAGGTTGTTGTGGTCATATTTATAACATTGGCAATATTGAAACTTCGGAAGCCACCCTAAGTCAACAACAATGGTGGAATGGTTAATTCAGTTATGGTATAACCACACCGTAGGTTACTATGACGTTCTAACCATCCTGTTGCAAGTGAATTTAACTATGAAGGGAGAGGTTTGACCTTGACCTACATTAATTAACATGTCTGCATGTGTGTTGAGGAAAGAGTTACCGTGTTGTGCATGAGCACAACAGGTGTTATCTCAGGTGGGGGAATTGTGGCAGATGTTTTGGCATATATGCTTTGTGGAATTCTCCAATGTCTTTCCAATGAACTAAAGAAGAAATATTTTATAAATTAAAAAAGTAAAACAGAGGCCTGCTTATTCATTGCAAAAAGAACAGCAGCTTCTAAAAATTGTACCCTAAGATGTCAGATAGACATTTGTTCTACAAATCACCCTGTGAGGTGTGGCTTGCCCCCACTCTGACTTGAACTGAAGGCCCTAAACCACTGTGTGGCCAGAAAATATAAGACTTGCACTTCTCCATCACTGACCACAGACAGACCTCAGCTACAAGGAATAGGAAGATGAGGGTTGCTTCTCTTTCACAAAATAATGATACTTTAAATGTATTGAGATTTTCCTCTTGAAATTTGGAACTGATGTGTCATATCCCGGTAAATGTCATTCTCGATGTGATTTGTAATCGTTGCGAGAGCAGTCCAATATGAAGGAGATAGCTGTAGTGCCAGTCTCTCCCTCTGAGCCCCCACTTATCCTGCAGAGGCAGAAGGTGGCTCAGGAGGTGAACCACAATAAGTGAAGTCAAGAGTATAGCTTCTTCTGGAATGTTAGTCCCAGAGCGCTCCTCAGAGGAGGAGGAATTTCTGGAATGAATTGAAAGTTGATGGGGAGAGATTTGAGTGATCTGGGGGAAAGCAAGGATGAGATCAAGCATCTATCCAAAGGAATAATACAAGTATCCCCTTAAAATTTCAACCCAACTCATCTTCTCTGACCCGAGGACTTCATTAAAGACCCGCGTAGGTCAGGCCACAAGAAAAGGATAATTTTGGCATTATGTGTGTAGCTATGGGTAGCTGCCCACTTTGGGAGAGGAATCTTGGCTAAATGTCCTGGGATTTCTTCATATACTCTGCAGGACACTAAGACAGTGGAGGGGAGGCAAGGAGTGTGATGACGGTAGAAAAAAGGTCCCCTATCCATCACCATACCCTACTTCTCCCAGCAAAGGTGGTGGTGACTGGGAGAACCTGGTGACCTTGTACTAACAGGGTTCTTGGGGAACAAGCATTACGCATGTGTCCTCCAATCCATACAGAGCAAATGAGGAGCCTTGGGACAGAGAACAGAGTTTTTACTATGTTGTTTTCTGTTGTTTCTCCAGGGCCAAGTACAGTACCTGGGGTAGAACAGAGACTCAATAACTATTTTGTGAATTAATGCACATGTGCTGATGGGCTGCAGGAGGTAGAATAATCTCACCCCACTTGATTGAGGGAACACCATGATCTGAAGGCTCCCTGGGTGACTGAGAAAGCCTTGAGCACAGCCAGACTTGGATTATTTCTCCTATCCCCACCAACAGCACTATCAAAGGCAGAAGAAACCCTACTGGCTTCCAGTGACTGGGAAACCCACAGAGATGAATACATCCTGGTCAACACATCAGGCAGACCTGTGAGGAGAGCCTCAGCCCAAGTCCTGGGTGCTCATTGCAGGAGAACACAGCCTGATACAAGAAGGGCTAGGGAAGGAGTTCAAAGCCTCACTGACTCCAGACGGAGACACCTTCCATTCTTCCTTTCTGGAGAGAGTCTGCCAGAAACCATAGACATCTGGAGAAGGGGCGGGGTAGGCTTCCCATTGCACGTCATAGCCCTGTCCTCCGAAGTGGACTTGCCCTCCAGGAGTGGATCTTCTGGATGTGGGAGGGGATTGTTGTGTATATGTGTGGTGGGGAGTGGGCTTCAAGACATTCTTAGAAAGTGAACACTGAATGGCTTCCCTGGGCCGGCAAAGGCACTCAGGAAGGGGTTTGAGTTTAGGGTCAGGATGATGGAAGGGGAAGTGTGAAGTCATTTATTTGCATTTTCCTCTTTTTCATTTTTATATCTCAAATCTAGCAGCACCTCCTTTCATAGGATTTCACGTAGGACGTCAGAAGAGCGAGGGTGACTCTGCTCTTCATCCTATCTCCAAAGACCCTCAGAGTGGGCAGAGAGAAAGCCAACTATTTTCAAATGGAGGAATGTGCCCCATCAAATCCGGATGGCATCTTTTTTTCTCCCCTCCGAAGACTCTGTGGCTTGTAAAATGGACTGAGACACTGAATCAAAATGGAAGCTGCAGACATTTCAGCAGGATTCATTGATGTGAGGGGCAGAGCTAAACTAGGTGTTAGGACTGAATGCAGAGTATCTACCGGCACAGCCCACAGATGAATATGTGCTCTCCACAAACACATTCTTTCCCTCTCTCTTTGTCTCTCTGCCCCTCTCATACACACACTCACTTTTCAGCCTACTTCTTATTTTTGAGTCACTGTTCCTTGGCCTTCAATTTCCAGAATTCTTTTATCAACCTGCACCTGGCTAAGTAAGGAAAGAGAGAAGCTACTTGAGATTTTAAAAAATTCTATCTGCAGTTTTATTATTTTTTTATTTTATTATTTTTATTTTTATTATTTTTTAAAAGTTTTTAAAAACACTTAAAAAATTCTATCTGCAGTTTTATTATTACAATACAATAGGAACATAGTCATGAGGCTGGATGCAGTAGCTCACATCTGCAATCTCAACTGTGGGAGGCCAAGGCAGGAAGATCACTTGAGTTCAGGAGTTCAAGACCAGCCTGGAAAACACAGAGAGACCCCATCTCTACAAATTTTTTTTTTTAATTGTGCTGGGCGTGGTGATGCACACCTGTAGTCTCAAGCTACTCAGGAGGCCGAGGTGGGTAGATCGTTTGAGGCTGGGAGACTGAGGCTGCAGCAAGCTGTGATTGAGCCACCGCACTCTAGCCTAGGCGACGGACTCTTAAAAAGAGAAACAAAGATGTAATCATTACAGAAAAATAAAATAATAAGCAAGAAAGTTTCACTATTATCTTCCTAGAGCAACTACTGTTGCTCATACCAAGATCTAGAACCTTCCAGGCATTTTTCTGTTCTTAATTTTTCCTACAGCAATTTAGATATAGATATAGACAGAGGCATAGATTGATCGATATACATATGTATTTTTAAATTTAAAAATGAGATTATGCCCTTACAATATGTTTTTTTTTAAATTTATTTAACTTGTAAGGGAAAGCTTTTCAGGCCAACAATGCATGTCTACAAAAATTACACTAAATAACTGAAAAATATGCTAGTGGAACATTGGCATAATTAACCAACTTTCTACTGTTGGACATTTAGGATATATTCAAATCTATAAAATAAATGTAATTAAAGCCAAATTTTTAGTCTATCAATTTACAATACACTTTTAGCAGTGAATTTGCCCTTACAGTCACTTCATGTACCTGTTTTCTCAGTAAAGTTCATGTAAATGACCATCACAAACCAGACTCCTTGGAGAGTAGAGCCTTGTCCAAAGGATTGAGTTCAAGTTCGATGGGAGGGATGAAGCTGGACTATTGATTGTTGTTAGGAGCAGAATGAGTGACTAAGGACGGCTGCAGAGCGCGAGGATAGAGGACAAGTCTCATGGGTCTCTCCAAACCCTGGAGGCAGATCTTTCAAGGAGCTAATGAAGCCTCAAGTTCAAGGACCCTTATTGCACTGGCCCTTTCCAAGACCCTTCCAGGGAGAGGTCTTAAAAATGTTCTCACATAGTGACATGGGTTTGAAAATTTGCAGGAGTAAAATATTTTCATTGCAATTTGTTAAGATATTGCATCCCTCTAACCCCAACTTTCCCTCCTTCGCACTCCCCTTCATATGGGGGGGGAGGGGGCATTGGAGTAGCCCAAACATTTTTAGGATAGAGCTAAGGGTGCTTTTAGTCAGTTACAGGGTTCCTAGCTCCTCCAGTGGAGGAATGGCTTCCAGGAAAATGTGCCCTACCCACTGTGTGATTCCTCGTGCTGAGGCCAAAATTGTAGCACCAGAGGTGAGAGAGTGATATGCACACATCCTGTGACTTCTTAGTCCGAAGTCTGTGGGGAGTGGGTGAGAAGCAAAGTTAGAATTGAAGGAACAAAAGCTAGTCTGTGGAAAAGACTATTCTGATGCTCAGATGTGCGCAGTCACATTCCAAGAGGTCTTTCTCATTGATTCCTCATCAAAATGGAAATTCTTTCCCATAAGAAATACATTTGACAATGCAAATATATCATTGTAAGTACAACATACATTTTTCCTTTAGGACAGGAGTCATTCAAAACCAAAATGTATTAAAATTCCTCTATTTATAGGGCCTAAACATAACAGTACTACAAAGAGTGAGTCCTTTTGTTGTGTGAAATCACATGTTTTGTGCATCCTGATTATTGCTCTTAAAAAAACAAATTTCAATTGAGGAAAGACTGAATTATCATTCCTCCCTTTCTATAGAAAATGGTTTTATAAAGTTGTTGCCATAGGAAGAGGTGATTAAAGAGAATGTAGAGAAAAAGGCACTGTGTTGGAAGTTAATTAATGAAAATGTCATTATTTTCCTGAATTTGGGAATGTTTGTTGTAGATGTCAGCTTTTTAAAATGTTTACTTTATTGTGATTTCTTTTATCATATGAAATAAATACATACAGTTAATTCTGCATGTACAGTTTTTACATTCTTTTTCTGAAAGCGTGTGAGCTTGTGCTTATCAAAACCTAGATGAACTCCTGAGAACCCCCATATTTCCCAAGTACGGTGCTGGGCACAGAGGAATTTCCTCAGTTAATGCTTATTGATTACACTGACAACCATCAAACTTGCATAGGGCAGATGCGGCCGCACTGAAAGGCAGAGAAACAAAAGAGACAGGCTTGTGTGTTCATTGATAGTCAGTGTGCTGTGATTCCTCCACAGACCTAGCTGACTACCCTTTTCTTGAGTTTTTTCACTTTTCCTGTCTCAACTGTATCTACTTTTGCATTTTCACCATTTTCCCTCTTTATCTTTTCCTTCTGCCCCACCCCCCTTACTCCATTCTCTCATTTTCCTTCCAAGCCTGGAACAGAGATCTTCACATAAAACTGGTAAAAGGGGCAGCTGAGAAAACTGAGGCTCAGTGGCCACTTCTGATACCTGCAAGATCCAGCAGTGTGTGATCAGTGGAGCCTCCTGCATTAGTGGCACATGAGGTGTTTTCACCAAAACGGGAGAGCCTATGGATTTTATCCAGTCCCATCCTTTAATTATACATGAAATAAAGATACCCAGAGAGAGCAAGTGACTTGTCCAGGGTCACTGTTTGCAAAACTAAAAGCTGCTGGCAGAGCTGGGACAGAGGTCCAGGTCTCCTGCCTCCTCTGCCAGTGATCTTTCTATTAAACCACCTCATGTACTACTAAACCACACTCACTTCATCGATGCCAATGAGTTTGCTACCTGCTGTTTACAGGTAGGTAGGGGATTCAAGGTTTGGGGAGTTCCAGATGCCTAGCCCTGGGTTCCACTTGCACCAGCAAGCAAACTACATCAACTTTATCACCCAGCTTGGTGATTTCTCCCTGAGTCTTGCTGAGTGCCAGATGTCATCTTCTGACTGTCCCCCAGCCCATCCTCTGAGTGTACACCTTCCAGCTTTGAACTGGGCTTGCTGGTAAATACAGGGAAGATCCCAGTGGGACGGCATTCGGATGGCCCACCAGGGCCCAGGGGCAGTAGGGCCAGGAGCTCCCAGCTTTGCCGACAGCGTTCACAGTGGTGGAACAAGGAACCCAGCTTCAGGGCGCATGAGACGGAGGTCACAACAGCCAGGCCTTGTGTGTAACCCATTACCCAAGCAACCACAGAACAGACAGAGGTGGCTCAGTCTGGCCCAGGTCATTCCGTATCACCTGGAAATATTTCACTGTTATTTCCATCTGAACAGTCTCCCTACCACTCCACCCCTTATCCCAAATTACCAAAGGCATTTAGGCAAACTGGATGTAGAAGGGGAAGATCTAGGTTCGACTTTTGATTTTTACCATTCATGTTTTGTGTCACACTGGGCCAAGTCCCCTTGGCTTACTACTCCATGTCCTCATTTGTACAGTGAGATCACACCCCAACGGCTTGCGAGCCAACACGTAGGTTCTGGGAGGCAGGGACAATCGCAGGCATTTTCAGTGCCCTGGCCTCATTCACTTTACTTGTTGTGTAGTTGGCAGTGGGGGACCCTTACCCCTGAGGACTCAGTTCACAGAGCCCATGCTGGGCATGGGTTGAGGCAGCCTCACCTACCTGCACCCAACAGTTTTCTTTGTCGTCTTTTGACCTTTTTGAAAGGCCCTTGGCTTCCTTGGCCCTATTGCCTGGGCTGTCCCTACAGGCTTCCTGAGACGCTCCCTAATACTCCAAGACAACCACATAGAGCAAGGAGGAGCCACAGGGCAGTGAAAACTGCAGATCTGCCCGCCTGTGTTCTCCCTCTGGCCGAGGGGTATTGTAGAGGCAGCGGTGGAATCTGCCGGAGATGGTCCTGCAGAGTCTCTGTAGTTTGTGTGTGATTCTGTTTCACCTGCCATTTCTGAGCCCTCTCCTCCCCTCACTAGGCCTCAGGAATTGTTGTGTGGGGCCTCAGGGAGGACAGTGGGCTACAAGGAGAATTTGGCAACTGGTAAATCTGTCTTCGAGGATCTCACGAGCAGCAGCGTGGGTGCTGTCCACCTGGCCAGCCTCCCACCACTGCAGGCTTCCGGGATGCTTGTTCAGCCCACATCCAGGAGTGAGAGCCAACCCTCCCCCCAGCCACTGTCAGTGCACTGACAGTTTGCACACTGGACAAGGGCAAGAGGGGAAGGAGGAAGACCAGGGGAAATAGGGAGAAGGAAGTCCTGCAAAAATCCTACCTCCTCCACAAAGTTTCTGCCTTGAACTTCTGGCCGCACTCCCTCCTCCAGGCTCCCAGAGTGTTCCTGGGACCCCATCATCTTGTATGTGGCATGTATGTCCTTGCTGTCGTCAGTCACATAAAGGAACCCTGTCTCAGTCACACAAAGCTGCTCTCAGCGCAGGTGCAAACACCTAGCACGGTGCCAGGTGGTTAGGAACCATTTGCTGACTGGTTCTTTCCTTGTGGTGATGATACAGAAGAGGGGAGGTGGTGAAAGGACTGGGCAGACTTGATTTCACCTGGACTCCTGAGCCTCAGACCACATGCGGAGCGATTGTTTGCTATTCTCATGAGCAGGGAATTCTGTTCATTTCCATCATCACTAGCTGAGAACGATGCGTGTCACTGTGGCATATGGGGGTGTGGACAAAGGGGAGGTGGAGGATATCTAGTGTACAGAAAATCACTTAGCTATCTCTTGAACCCAAAATGTCCTCAGTCACTCTCCCTTAGCCTGATTCCCTCTTGAGGATTTCTCAACCAGAATACTGTGAGAAATTTCACCATCTGGCAGAAAAATTTGTTCCTCCGTAGGAAACATTGTCCGTATTTTTTAAAGTGTGCAAGGTCTATTGTGTCTACCTTCGGCACCTGTGCAGTCTAACCCTTGAGAAGGGAGAATGGCAAGGCAAAGAGCCCACCAT
Organism: Mandrillus leucophaeus; assembly: GCF_000951045.1. NCBI lineage: Eukaryota > Metazoa > Chordata > Mammalia > Primates > Cercopithecidae > Mandrillus > Mandrillus leucophaeus. Next base: position 814,971 of record NW_012105453.1, read on the forward strand.
CCTTCTGAAGACACCATGATCCAAGGCAGTGACCCCAAAGTGAGGAACAGGTACCGTGGGTATCCAGAGAAAACTGTGCTGGTGCATGCAGGGGCACTGGTGGGTTTTAGTAAGGATGTTCCGTTTCAATTCTCCTTCTTCCCTTCAAGGAGAATGTGTCAGCTGGGTGCCAGGATCTTGTTAACAGTTTTCAAACTCTTAGCTCCTACTGTAATCCCCCAAATAGGCCTTGAAGCAAGAACCCTCAACAGACTGCAGTACCTAACTCGTTCCAGAATGTCATTTTCCATTAATCACATTTGCCTTTTGGTCTCCAATATTTAAGGCAAGTAATGCTGCTTTTCCATAGGCATTAGTGGCATTGTTTCCTTTTAAAATAACTACATTTAAGTAAAAAATGGATCTGGCTAAAGAAAAAGCATTAAGTAATAGCACAGGTGTTTACAGATATGCCAAAAATAACGAAAATTCTGTGCTCATGACCAGATGTTGGGAACCACTGGAATGGTTCTCAGGGGTAAGAAGTAAGAAAGCTTTTTATCCCCATCCTGACACTCTTTAAAGTGTGGCCTGCAGCAAGCCACTGTCCCTCTTTTCATGGCTGTTTCCCTATATGTAAAATGAGGAGAACTGTACTCCAAAGATGTTTAAACTATATTGGTGTATTGCAATTCTCAAATTCTAGGATTTTGTGTGTGGGAAGAAGAAGAGAGTGTGGAAAAAAAAATCAGAATACTAAAAAGAGGTGGAATTCTTCTGCTTGTCATCTTTGAAGATAGCACAGAAGAGCTTTCTCTTCCATTTCACTACAGACTGGGACTGAAAAGCAATGCCAATCTGCTAGCAGTTCTGCGTGTTACCCTCTGTCACTCCCTCGCTGGCCCTTAGAGACAGGGCAAGCTGCAGCTCCCAGCAGCCGCAGACACGGCAGCTCCTTAGTTCTGCAGATGCACAGCCAGGAGAGGGCTCTGCCAGGTCTGAACCCCCTCGCTAATCACCTCATCCTGAAATCTGAGGCCCTGGGAATGGCCTGTTCATGAAGAGCTTGGGCCTGGCCGAAAAGCCAGAAAACTCCTTGGAGGTCCCCTATCAGCCACTCCGTGTCTCCCCATTGTTACAGGTGAAATGAGAAGCTTGGGGACGGAGCAGCTCCCTTTTCAGAGGCCTCATGTGAGTTGGGGGTAAATCGGGGAGGCAGAGGCAAACCCCCCATTCCCAAGTCCAGGGAAGGAGGATGCTTCAACATTAGAGATTTTTTTGAAAAGAAGGAGAAGAGATTTGATCTTGGATGAACTTTTCTAATTGTCCTGCAAACTGATTGAGCAAAATGCCTGATTCTGAGCACTCAGAGGTGGAAAAAACTCTAATGTGACACTGGGAAAATGAAGTGAGGGGAGGCAAAGCGGCTTCGAAGGGAGCAGAGGTCAGGCACCGGAGGTAAAGCAGGGAGAACACTGCTAATGTGCTAGTGCCCAGCTGCAGCTTAGAGCCTGGGGACTCTTCCTTGGACAATACCATATGCGTGTGATGCTTTTTGCAGAGAGAAGTTCTAAAATAAAGACACTGAATGACTTAGTGCAAAAAGGGCTCTTTCAATACACTCCTGCAACAAGAATTTGCCTCTGTCTCTAACCAATCACTATTCATTCTCTGGCATCCCTCAGAATGTTTACCTGCGGACCCTAAGCTGAAATTTGTAACTGTTTCTGTCCATCCTCTGCAGCAGGGCAGCAAATCACAATGCACACACCGGAGGCCCCTGTGTCTGCCTATGTGGAGGAGTGGTGGGAACCGCAGTGAAACAGAGTTCGTGCCGTATCTCCAGATGGCTCTGAGACAGGCAGGGAAGCCAGGCAGATGCCCCAAGTCAATTTGGTTTTCCAACAGAACCAGGAATTCCAGATTTTTATTTGAAAATTCCCAAATTTAAAAAATAGACTTTGTGTTGGAGGAAATAAACATGTTTGCAAATTTCCAGTTTGCAATTCATTTCATCCATCTTTCTTCTCAGTTTTTGCATCACGAGTTCCATCTAGAAAAAGCTGTGCCCCTCCCCGGAGTCCCTGTCCACACCCCAATCTTTGCCTCCTCACTCTAAAAACAGAACTTTGTACCTATTGAAGTTGAAGAAAAAAGTAGTGCTAAGAATGGGCTTTACACTCTCCACTTAGCACCATCCTGTCCCTGTTTCCTGCTTTCTAAGCAGAGAAATGTTCTGTTGCTTTCTGTATAGCTCAAGGGCTCAGGAATTGTGTTCAATCAACCATCTCTCCAGCAATATTCCTTGAAATCCTAGCACCATGACTAGGACTTTGAAGTACAAAAATAATGCATTTATAATGGAAAGAAAAATGGATCTGGCATTAGATCCGGATTCCAGTTGGGCAAAGATGGGGAAATTTAAAGGCATTCTGGTTACAAGAAAAGAAATGTCTAAGGGGGAGTGTGTTGGAGAATGATGAATTGCCGCATTTATCTAGAGAATAAGGTACATGTAGGTGACAGATTGGACAGGGTTTGGGGGAAGGAATGCACTGGGCCTTGAAAGACAACTTGAGGGCTTGGGCTACTCTACTCTAGGCCTTCTCAAACTTTTACCACATACACTGATGGTGGCAGGCAATAAATATATCACTCTTGGGGACCTAGGGATTTAGTCCAAAGTAGTGTCAAGCTTAAAATTTCCCTGAAGACGCATGTTTTATTTTCAGAATGTATAATTTTGTAGTCAACTCCACATTTCTGTAGGGCTTTGAAACACAAGATAACAGCACTTTCCTTGATTTTTGAGTAGGCTTGATGGTTTTAGGGAAATGTTCCGTGTTTGTCTGTGACTTTGCTCAGTCCCTGGGACTCGTCCATGTATTCCTCAACCATAGATGCATGCCTGTTTGAGAAGTCCCACTGTAGGGCACACGAAGGAGTGGCATGGTCGGAGCAAGGGCATAGAGAGCTTACTCTGCAGCATGAGGATTTGTGTATGTCAGGAAGCCAGTGAATTCTACAGGAGAGGAACAACATGGGTCAGGAAGCCATTGAGCTCCACAGGGAGGAAGGACCCTGGCCTGGTCTAGGGTAGCATCAGCAAAAGTGAAGGAGAAACAAGAGTCTGGGTAACCCTTGCAAGAAGAGCTCGTGGATTCACGGTCTTGCTAACTGGACCAGAATGATGCCTGGAAAACGACTTAAAGAATACTTTTCACCAACCAGGGCATGTGCCGAAGCTGACTGGATTCCAGAATTAAAGAAACAATCCAACAAGTAAATAACAAATACAGCTTCTCCAGCCTGCTTTGGGTTAGGGCTGGCTTGGAACTAGCAGCTTCTCAGTTCAAAGAAAAGGAAAAAAAAAACTCCCCAATTACAACAATAGACTTAAGCCAGGCTTATCCTGTCAGCTCATAAAAGACTCCTTGGACAGAGAGGGATTTTGACTAAACAATATTTTGATGAGTTAAATGCAAATGAATCAGAACCATGTGTGGCCAGTTCACTCCACATGGAGATTACACTCGGGTGGGGGTGGGATGGCAGTGTCAGGGTGAAGAGAGCCATTTGAAATTCTGCCTAAAAAACCAAATCGTGTGGAAAAAAAAAAGTAGCAGGAATTGTACCAAACCTACTTTCTCCAACTTCAAATTGTCTGGGGGCTTCCCTGGCCTAACTTTGACAGATATAGTAGAGCCAGGCTTTCCAAGTGTTCTGTCTGGCAAATCTAAAGCCAGGACATGCCAGGCTAGAGATGTGCATGGTTCACTACTGAATCTTTGGCCCTCTCTGTTTGCCTATTGCTATGAGAACACAGCCAAGCTTGGGGCACTCTCTGTGTGAAGGAAGGCAAAGAGGAACCTGAAAAATCCACTCCCTCTGGAACCCCATATCATCTATATTTGGGAAAAGCATTACGAACTTATTTCAAAAAATGATTTCCTCCCTTAATGGTGGGTAGCTCTGTGCTCACTGTAATGGGTTTGCACTCTGGACAAGTGGGGTGGGTCTGCTGAGTGGGGCGTTGGTTGTTAGTGAAGTCTGGAGGTGGGAACAGCTGCAGGGGGGAAGTAGGGGAGAATCTATAATGTAACTGACTTTGTCTGTGCTTTTGGTTTTTGGAGGAGGAGGAGTTGAATAGAAGACTAGGATGAAGCATGGATAGCCTACCACTCCTAAGAAGGATTACACACTAATAATTAAGGAACCCACTTAATTAAAAAGCAACATCAAAAGAGTTCCTTCTTCTACTAGCACAAGTCCTTTCTAGGTCTCTTGTACCACGTTGTTCAGAGGCATCATCTCAGCTTTTCAGTAAAGTACTCAGAGGAGAGCCCAGCTGCAAGCAGACAGCCAAATCATAAATGAACTCCCATTCACAATTTCGACAAAGAGAATAAAACACCTAGGAATACAGCTAACAAGGGAAGTGAAGGACCTCTTCAAGGAGAAATACAAACCTTGATTAAAGAAATCAGAGAGGACACAAACAAATGGGAAAACATTTCATGCTCAAGGATAGGAAGAATCAATATAGTGAAAATGGTCATACTGCCCAAAGTAATTTACAGATTCCTATTAAAATGCCATTTGACATTATTTACAGAATTAGAAGAAACTATTTTAAACACATGGACACATGGGGAGAAAAACACACACAGCCTGTTGGCGGGCTGGGGGTAGTGCGGAGGGTGAAGGGAGGGGAGGGAGAGCGCCAGGAAGAATAGCTAATGGATGCTGGGTTTCATTCCTGGGTGATGGGTTGATCTGTGTAGCAAACCACCATGGCAGATGTTTATGTAACAAAACTGCACATCCTGCACATGTACCCCAGGTCTCTCAAAACAAAAGTTTAAAAAAAAAAAAAGAAGAGAGCCCAGGTAGAATATGCACTATGTACATGTTTGCTACTGTTACTATTAATTATTGCCTCTTAAAAAGAATTTCAACATGCCTATATCAAGCAACCTGCTTTGTACTAGGCATTACGCAAGGTACTTAGGATGCAGAGAGAAATGGCAGAGTCTGGGTCCTTAAGGAATTTACGTTTCTGGGTCTCAGTAAGGTATCTTCTTTCTTACGTATTGTGGTTCTGTTGCCTCCATTCTGCAGTCTCTTCCCAGCTGTCCTCGCATACCCAAGTGAAGGCTCAGGGGATCCACAAGGCAAGCATCGTGGAGGGGTTCAATAGGGGAATGACACTGAACTTCCCACTGGTCTGGGGTCGACAGATAAAATACAGGGCCCCCAGTTAAGTTTCAATTTCAGATAAATCTAACTGAGCATCCCAGCATTTGTTTTGCCAAATCTGGCAGCCTTAACTGTCATGACATCAGGCTGACCACTGAGAACCTGGAGTCTGCCTCCCAGACCCCCATCCCCTTTTTCTATGCACTTTTCCCTCTTCCATCAGAATCATATAACTGTACTTTCCTCCAACACTACTCTTAAGAAAACATCCAGAGTTTTCCCTTACAGTGAACTCAGCTCTCCTAGGGATACTTTGACCACAAGTCTTAGTTCTAATTGTGAAGTGAAGTCTGTGCCCCACTTTAAAGGAATATTAGGCTATAGCTGAGGGGTGGAAATACTATTTCAGGCAGGAGGTCTTCCTGGGCCTTTGCAATCACACCACCTTGGCTATAAGCCATGGAGGCCTCCCTACTCCCACCTGTCCCACTCCTTCCTATTGGCCTCCCAGCAGCACTTGCTTCCCTTTGGAATCTAGGCAACTCCCAGATCTCCACTGCAGTTAGGTTAGTCCCCCACTTCCCTTGCTCTGTGCCTTTGATAGCTTCTCCCAGTTGCGACTAAATTTCCAGGTCTCCATCATCATGGAAGCCTGATGTCATCTCCTAACTCCTCAGCACCCCCAACCAGAGTGTGGTCAGGGGGCCCTTCCATCGACCTGGAGCAGGGCACATCACACCTTCCCCTTCCCAGCCCAGGACCAGAGACTTCCCCTTTCACTCTCCAGTCTACCCTCATGATGCACCTTGGCTGGGCAATGGCTTTTAAAGAACTGTTTTATTTGGCAAGGACCTTGTGTTTCCACCTTTTGTGAAATATTCTTAATGATGTGTGCAAAAAATACATTTATCACAGAAGATAGGCAACTGCACAATGATTCCTTTCGTTCCTTTGGGACATGTCTGGACTTTCCCTGCCTCAGTGAGCCCTCCCAGTGGGAAAGGTAATACCAACTGAACTTTTAACCTTGAGGCTCAAATTTGGTTTCACCCACTCTCTCCTGCACATACACCTTCCCCAGTCAAGAGGTAAAGACAGTTCTTCATCCATTTACTCCCTACTCTGTCTCTGTTCTTTTCTGATAAATATTCACCGACCTTGTGTGACTCCTTCAAGGGCTTGGCCTCTGCTTCTGGCATCTGGTCCTGTCCAGGGGCTTTATTCTTTTTCTGAGCTTGTCTTTATCAACCAAATCCTACTATTCTTGAATTAGAATGCCTGACTTGACAGAGAAAATGCTTCCTACTCCTTCCCAGGAGATGGCAACAATCTTATCTGAGGAGAAATTATAGATTTGGGCTCTGAAATCTAGATTAGATTGATTCATAGCTAGAATCTTTAAGTGGCCTTGGGTCATGAAGCTGTGGAATATATTAGATTTGAAGCATCTTGAGAACAGAGACTACATTGTATCAATTTCTTCATTCTCAGAGCACAAGCTTAGTGCATGGCATACAGCAGGTGCTCAAACATCCTTAATAAATGACTAACTGATGTTCCAATCTTAGATGCTGTGCTCTTGAGTGTATGAGGTCCTAGGTTCTCCCAGGAACTAAAATCTCTAAGGACTATTGAAATCTTATCACTTTGTGGAACCTCTAAAACCAAAGTTACTGATCCTCAATAACTGATTAGACATTCTAACATCATCTTGTGTTCAGATTTGGGAGTGACATGTGAGCATCTCTGGAGCTTTAAGAATGAAATTAAGCCCCATCTCTACTAAAATACAAAAAAAAATTAGCTGGGCGTGGTGGTGGCGCCTGTAGTCCCAGCTACT
>NW_012105453.1:822082-843176 GCF_000951045.1 Mandrillus leucophaeus
AAAAAAAAAAAAAAAAAAAGAATGAAATTAAGAAGAAACATCAAAATGAATGATCGTTATCCCTAAGCTAAGGAAACCCAAAGACAATCTAGAAATGTGGACAGATATTTGGGGATACTCAAGGCTACCAGGATGATTCAGGAAGGCAACTGGAAAGCCATTGCAACTAGATGGATGGCTGAAGTATAATTAGGAATGTGTTGACTGAAGGGTGGCAGTCAGTTCCTCAGAGAGAGCAAGGTTTTGGAACTGGTTGTTCAATGCTAACCAAAGGGGAGATTGGTCAGCAAAAAGATTCCAGGCTGCCCTTATGGTCATTGACTGTTGCTTCGACTTCAGCTGACCTGCCCCTCTATCTTCATTTATCTTTGTGTATCATAAGGAAATTTCAGATTTATACTGTGGGAGTTCTGCTGAGATCTCAAATCTATGTGGAGTCATGGGAAGCATCTTACCACACTACCTGATTTCAAGGCTTATTTTCTATTAAGCAGCCATAATCAAGAGAGTGTCGTAATGGTGTAAAGATAATCAAATAGATCAGTGGAACAGCACAGAAAGTCCAGAGATAGACCCACACATAGGCAAGCAACTGATTTTCAACAAAGGTGCAAAGACAATTCACTGGAGAAAGTATCGTCTCTTCAACAAATGGTGCAGAAACAATTGGATATCCAAAGCAAAAATAAAACTAACATCAATCCATACCATACATCATAAACAAAAATTAATTCAGGAAGCATCCCATAACTAAGTGTAAAATTTAAAACTATAAAAATTCTGGAAGAAAACATAAGAGAAAACCTTTGTGATCTTGAGATGGGCAAAGATTCTTTAGATATAATATCAAAGCAGGATTCATAAAAGAACAAATTGATGAGTTAAACTTCTTCAAAAGACAATATTAAGAAAATGAAGAGACAGTTACAGATTGGGAGAAAATATTTGTCAAACACATATAAAGGGCTTAAATTCAGAATATTATGAAGGACCCTCAAAACTCAATAATAAGAAAACAAACAACCTAATAATAAATGGAAAAAAAATTTTGAACAGATACTTCACCAAAGGAGATCTATGAACGGCATATAAACACATGAAAAGATGTTCAGTATCATTAGCCATCAGGTAAATGCAAATCAAATGAAAACTGCAATGATATGCCACTACACACCCACTAGGACAGCAAAATTAAGAGAGATCGACCACAGCTAATATTGGTGAGACTGTGGAAATACAGCACTCTCGTACCATACACAGGAGATGGGAATGCAAAACGATACAATCACTTTGGAGAACATTTTAACACTTAGAAAAAAAAACTTAAACATACACTACCATACGATACAGCCATTTCACTCCAAAATATTTACTCAAGAAACAGGAATGTACACATATACATGTGTCTCTGTGTGTGCCTCTGTGTGTGTGTGTGTATATGTGTGTGTGTGTGTGTGTGTGTGAATAGGTAAGTAGGTAGATAGATCAATCTCCATAAAGAGACTGTACATGAATATTTTTAGCAGCTTTATTTTTAATACTCCCAAACTGGAGACATCCTGAATGACCATCAGCAGACAAATTGATAAACTGTAGAACATCCATATGACAGAATACTACTAGATAATGAAAAGGAACGAACTAGTGATACACTTAAAGACACAGAAGAATCACAAAGTAATTTTGCTGAGTGAAAGAAACAAGAGAAAAAGAGTGCATACTGTGTAATTCTACGTTCAGTAAAATAAAAGCAAATTGATAGTGGCAGGAAGCAGATCTGTGACTGCCTGGAGAAAGGAGTGAGAAAATTTTAAACGTAGTCATAGCTCACTGCAGCCTTCAACTCGTGGGCTCAAGTGATCCTCCTGACTCAGCCTCCGCCTCCCAAAGTGCTGAGATTACAGGTGTGAGCCACTGCACCTGGCCAGGTTCATTATCTTGATTGTGACGATAGTTTCATCAGTGTATATATATGTCAAAAATTCTCAAATTGTTCTCTTCGAATATGAAACATATCGTATCTCGATTATGCCCCAATAAAACTATTAAGAATACATATGTCTGAGTTCTGGCAATTTCTCCCTATTTGTTACTACAGAGGTCAAGGAAAGGGTTAGAACTTTGGAGAGGGCAGGCTGCTTCAGGACCTGTTTTGAAATGCCTTTCTGTTTTCTTTCATGTTGGACAGGGAGAAGAAGATGGAGTAATATAATAGGCTACCTTGGCTTTGGGAGAAATTAAAACACTTTTTGGGCTGAATAAAATTTGTATAAATTTCCCACAATTATAAGGAGTTCCTACAGATTACACAAATGTTCAGACACACTCACATATGTATGCTTACAACAAAACAATCCCATAGAAAAAAAACAATGGGCAAGAGATATGAACAAGGAATCCAAAGAAGCAGCTTGAATCTCTGCCAACAACTAGAAAGTATAAATTAAAAACACATTGATAAAACCATGTTACACCCATTACATTGAAGGAAAAAGCTTAAATCTGTCACCATCAAGTGCTAAGATGTGGAACAATTCAAAGTCAGATACTCTGCAGGGTGCACACTGGACAATGAATTTAGGAAGCAATTTGGCACAGTTGAAGATTGTCACCCCTATGACACAGAAAGCATACTTCTAGGTATACGCCCTAGAGAAATGTTGGCACATGTGCACAGAAAACATATATAGCATCACAATAGCAGGAAATGGAAAGATCTAAATGCACTTTAACAAGTAAATGCATAAACTGTGGTGTATTCACATAAAATTCTGGACATCAGCAAAAAATGAATGAGCTAGCATTATAGAATGATTCACACCATAGAAGGTCATTTTACAGCATGCAAATTCCTGTCTTATGTGCAGTCGGGACACAAACCTATCAATGAAAGTCAAATGACTTGCATGGGCATTATAAACTTCAAGTTCAAGATAAGAGTGTCATGGGTGTTTAACCTATCAATGAAAGTCAAACCACTTGCATGGGCATTGTAAACTTCAAGTTCAAGATAAGAGCGTCATGGGTGTTTTCTACCATAATGATAATTCTTTGTTTCTTAATTTCAATTGTGGGTATTTGCATTATTCTTAATACTGCTTGTACATCTAAAATAATAGAAATTAATAATAATTTCCTGCAAAAATTACTCATAGCTCTTTACTCTTCATTGCTTCTGTTGATCTGTAAGGTGAGTCTACCATTCCAAAGTCAGAGTAGCTTGGGTTTGGCTATTCATCATGCCCATGAATGTATTAGCTCCATTTGCACTTGCTTCTCACCCAGCCTTTCACTCAACCAAGCTCCACAACTGTGATGAGAGACACGCAGAGAATTACAAGCCGAGGAGCTTTGCTCTTGCTCTTGACACACAGTGTTAGTTCCATCTGGTCTTTCCTGACCTCTAGTCTTCCTTCGTAGATTACTGGTGCTCTTTCCTTAGGAGTGGTTTAAATCTTGATTGCTGCCTGATTTCAGCATCCTCAGTGTAGGCTAAGAAATGGGAAAGGTGCTGAGATTAGAATGACTCTGCAGCACATTCATGCTATGACCCAGGGAATCTGGAATATGTGTAGGCTTTGATTGTGTATTTGTTTTATTTTATTATGTATTGCTTATGTATTATTATGTATTGCTTATGTGTTATGTATTATTTATTTTATTAGGTATTGCTCTTTCAATCTTCAACATGCTTTTCTTTGGGTAACTGCATCTAAGAGCCTGAGTCTGTAAATGAGAAAATCTCCTAACAACTGTGATTAAAAGTCATTCTATTAACACTTGATAACTCCAATGTTGACAAACATGGGAAGATTCATATAATCTCCTAAGATGTGTTGGGCGTAGACATTCTTACAATACCTCAGGAGGATAATTTTTGATTTCTGCTAAAAGTAAAAGAATACTTACTTTTCAACCGAACAGATCTACTTCTAGGAGTCTAGCAAATGTAAAATGTTTATTGCAGCATTGCTAGTAAAAGTGTTAACTTGAAAACAGCCCAGATATCTGTTAACAGCTGAATCAATCAATAAATTGGGAAATATTCTTAGAGCAGAAAATAATAAAGTAGTGAAATAAATGGTTAGATCTATATCTAGCAGAATGAATAAATCTCAAAAAGGCAATCTTATCTTTTAAATATTTATTATGCAATGATCCATGTTATAGCATTTGGGGAAGGTGATGTAGTTTGTATGTTTGTCTCTGCCTAAATGTCAAGTTAAATTGCAATCCCCAGTGTTGCAGCTGGGGCCTGATGGGAGGTGATTGGATGATGGATGTGGATTTCTCATGAACGGTTTAGCACCATCCCCTTGGTGCTGTTGTTGTGATAGTGAGTGAGTTTTCACGAGATGTGGTCACTTAAAAGTGTGTAGTGGCTGGGCACGGTGGCTCACACCTGTAATCTCAACACTTTGGGAGGCCGAGGCAGGGAAATCACAAGGTTAGGAGATCAAAACCATCCTGGTCAATATGGTGAAACCCTGTCTCTACTAAAAATACAAAAATTAACTGGGCATGGTGGTGCACGCATGTAGTTCCAGCTACTCTAGAGGCTGAGGCAAGAGAATCGCTTGAACCCAGGAGGTGGAGGTTGCAGTGAGCTGAGATGGTGCCACTGCACTCCAGCCTGGCAACAGGCTATACAAGCTAGCGTCCGAGAGTGTCTTTTTTGCTCCTGCTTTTGCCATTTGTTGTGCCTGCTCCCCTTTTACCTTCTTCCATGATTGGAAGCTTCCTGTGGCCTTCCCAGAAGCAGACGTACTGTGCTTCCTGTACAACCAACAGGACCCTGAACCAATTAAACCTCATATATATATGTGTGTGTGTGTGTGTGCGTGTGTGTGTGTGTGTGTGTGTGTGTGTATCCCAGTCTCAGATATTTCCTTATAGCAGTACAAGAACAGCCTAATACAGAAGGGTTAAAGATATGAAAACTAATACTATATATCAGGTGAGGATACATACACATAAGAAACAAATGTGGGTGGAAATAATAAACTTGAAGGTCAGGTGGTAAACATTTTTGGTGGGTGAAGTAGAAAAATCAGATCAGAAAAGCATTTACTTAGGGAACTCAAATGTATCTGTGACATGTTATTGCAAATGTTTCAAAGTAAATGCTTTAATTCAGTAATCATCTCTAAAAATGGACATTTTCTTATACAGCCATAATGTTATCCAATCTAACAGAATTATTTATAACTTTTGGTATCACCTAAAATACATAATTTGTATTAAATTTCCACAATTGCCTCAAAAATATCTTTTGACACTAGCTTGTACAAATCAGGACCAAAGCAAGGGACACACGTTAAGTTTTATTTTAATGTCTCTTAAATTGCTTCAAACACAGAGCAGTACTTCCTTCTCCCTATCCCACCCTGGAACTCCCTAACACACACCTTTTCCATATGTTCCTTCTTATGGAAGCTGGATCAAGTTGTCCTCTGGACTGCCTCCCATTCTGGATTTCTCTGTTTGCTTTCTCCAGCTGCCATTTAACTTGTTTCTTCTCCTTCTATGTGCCCCACAGAAACAATGTGTAAGATTCGGTTAAATTCAGATTTAATTTTTTTTTTTTTTTTTGGCAGGAACACTTCCTAAGTTATGCTGTATACTTCCATTGTGCCATATTGGCAGGCACATTATGTTTTAGTGAGGGCAAAATTGGTGAAGATGGATAAAGGTGGGGCAGCCTAATTCTTCCACTGCAATGGTCCCTGACAACCTTCATTTAATAGTTTCATCCATTGATGATCGTTGCCCACAGTGATGACTTCATTCCTGCATACAAAATGGTACTTGTCCAGTTCGATTGTATTACACTGAATTCTTCCCTTAAAAAAATTTCCTTCATCTACAAAGGTTATTTAGTTATCCTGAGATATAGTTCACAACAGGAAGTCAGGTAGCACACTTGATTATTCCCTTTTAAAGACCAATTCTCAGAATTAGAAGTTAATGCTTTCTTTCTTTAAAAAAAAAAAAAAAAAACTCAAAAAAATATGGTTAAGTTTTAAGATTTTGTAAAGCTGGGTGGTAAAAAGTTTAAAACTGTAAAAATATTAAAAAGTGTTTATAACTATTCTCTACACCTTTCTAAACTTCAAAACATTTTATGCTGAACTATTTAATTAAACAAGAAAAAAGTCCTATTTTGTAAAGTTCAAAATACACTTAGCATTCAAATGACATTTGAAAAGAAGCTTGACCTAAGCTTTAGGAGTAAAAGTTATATAAAAGTTTTAGATGGATGATTGGAATTTGTTTTGAAAGTTTAAAAAAGGGAAAACAGAAAAAAGCTACTAATATATACCAGAAGAGTAAGGAGACATAAAGAAAATGCAACCACTCAATCATGTGGGGAATGGAGGGAGCCTGTGGGATCCACCACCCAGCCCAGGGAGTCTCCCTGCAGTCCAATTGCTTTTCTCAGATCAGAAGGCAAAAGAGCAGTCAAGCAAGCAAACAGACAGCAGCAACAACAAAAGTACTGAAAGTTTTCTAGAAAGGCCAGACTCAGGAGCAGAGAAGAGGCACAGTGGGCAGTGCCAGTGAGAGGCATGAGTCCTGAGTGAGCTGAGATGCCCAGGGAGCTGACCAAGGGCCTCAAGAGGAGGGTAGAAGGGAAATGGTATCCTGACACCTGCTGGGAGGAGCACTGGCAGAAAAGGCTCCAGGAATGTATTCAAGGGACTTCTATTTAGGGACCTAAGAAGGAAACACAAGCATAAATTTAGTTAAGCAGAGCTGGGTTCAGATGAAACTTGAGGAAAGGCAATGAGACTAGAATAGGGTTGAAGAACTAGGGCTGAGGAGTCTGGGAAACCAGAGTTTGAATCCCGATTCTACACTTCCCAGTTGGGTAACCTTAAGCCTGTTACTTAACCACTGTTAAGTTTCAGTTTCCTTATTTACAAAACAGGATAAAAATAATATCTCTTCATAGAGTGTTGTAAGGATTAAGTGGAATGACTGTGTCATAACATAACAAAGTAATGTTTGAACAAGCATAGTTTGTATTCTTACTAGTATTATTACTGATAGAGGCAGAGAAAAGCCTAGGTAGATAGGGAAGGGTCCTCAGAGAATCTCCATCCCACCCCCGGAAGTGTTTACACTAGATGTTTTGTGCATATAGGGAACCTGCACAGACTCTAGCCTGGGCATGCCCACAGTGAACTGGAGGTCCACATGCACTGGGGGAATGAATGGGGTGGAGCCACCAGAAATCCACACCTTATGCAGGGGAAGAGCCTAGCCTCTTCAGCTCATGTGTGGTGACCCTGGTATTCATTTTGGGGAGGGGGGTGGACACTTGCTTGTAGGACCCCCTCTCTTTAGTGAGAAATTTCTTTTCACTTAATAAATTCTATCCTCCTCACCCTTCATTCTGTCTGCATGCCTCGTTCTTCCTGGTCATGAGACAAAAATCTAGATTAGCTGAGCTAAGGAGCAAAAACTCCTGCATCATTACTATTCTTATAATATTAATTTCAATGTATAAATCTCAATCTATATCAGTTGATACAAATGCCATACTATATTATAAAAGCAACTCAAGTAGGATAGGCCATTGTTTGGATCATTACTGCATCATGTCATGTTCTAAAATAATCTTCACTAAAAGTATATTTGTAAGAATAAGGATGAGAAAGTCTGTGTGTATGCATGTATGTTTATGGACATGGCAAGATTCACAGGGTGGCTCAGGATGGTTCCAGAGGGCTCTTTCTGTGAAAGAGGGAGGGAGGGAGGGAGGGAGGGAAGGAAGGAGGGAGGGAAGAAGGGACCTGTGGTCAAGAGACTTTACCTCTCTGGGCCTCAGTTTCCTTATGTGTAGAAATACATAGACATGGAGTAGGTACCTGTTAAATAAGTGTTATTTCCACAGCATTTTACTCTCTGCATGCACCTGGCAGAATAAGGACCTCCAGTACAAATCGCATTTGACTACACTCCCAGTGAAAATGCTACTTAATTATCTTGCAAAACTTCAGGAATTGGGGCAGCAAGTGCATACTTATGTCTCTTTACATCACAAACACTTTCCGATCTATAAGCTGGGTCTGGATCACTGGGAAGGTGGTATTTCAAAGTGGCAGGGAAACAACTTGAAAACTCTGAAAGCCATTGTGAATGTGAGCCAGCCATCCCCACCAAGGCCCTGGGCCTCCATCCAGGGAGGCCTCCCCAAGACAACTGCCTGCTGCCCTATTCTCTGCCTGCTCCCTCCTGCTCTCCGGGGCCGTTGTGTCTGTCTCTTTTCCTTGGCCTCATCTGTCTTGCTTCCTCTGAATTCTCCCCTTTCTACCTTTCTCAGCTTGACGGAAACTGCTGTAATGAATCAGCAGTAGCCCAGCAGTCTTTGCTCCCGGGTAGTCATAGCTGCTTATCGGGCCTATTGGCTATGAAGACCTGAGCCCACCACTGAGAAGCTCATTTACAAGTGGGCCCTTTCTGCATCTCTCTTCTTCGTCTTTTCCCCTGCAGTGATGCAGGTTAAAAGATCCTAGAAATGTCCAGCTGCACCAGGAAACCCATCCTCCTTTCTCTGCTGGCCTGAGCAAGTGAGAGATGGAGTCTGGCACCCACTCAGGAGGGTGCTGTTCCCAAAGTCCCCAGCATGCCTTTGTTTTTCCTTAACAAATGAGAACTGTTGGAGAAATGGCAAACAGCCATGCCTTGGAGTGATTAAGTAGAGCCTAAGTTTAGAGGGATTGGCACACAGCCACACATCAAGTTCTTTATTTGCAGGTTCTCCCTGGCTGCCACATGAAAGACGGGTGTGAACCTTGCCCTGGGGACAGACCCGTGCATGGACAGGACAGCACAGCCCCAGGAATATACATCAGAAATGCATAATCCAGAGAAGACTCACCTGGAACCTGTCTCTTATACACATCTAGATGTGTATAAGAGACAGCCTTATGCAGGGGAAGAGCCTAGCCTCTTCAGCTCATGTGTGGTGACCCTGGTATTCATTTTGGGGAGGGGGGTGGACACTTGCTTGTAGGACCCCCTCTCTTTAGTGAGAAATTTCTTTTCACTTAATAAATTCTATCCTCCTAACCCTTCATTCTGTCTGCATGCCTCGTTCTTCCTGGTCATGAGACAAAAATCTAGATTAGCTGAGCTAAGGAGCAAAAACTCCTGCATCATTACTATTCTTATAATATTAATTTCAATGTATAAATCTCAATCTATACCAGTTGATACAAATGCCATACTATATTATAAAAGCAACTCAAGTAGGATAGGCCATTGTTTGGATCATTACTGCATCACGTCATGTTCTAAAATAATCTTCACTAAAAGTATATTTGTAAGAATAAGGATGAGAAAGTCTGTGTGTATGCATGTATGTTTATGGACATGGCAAGATTCACAGGGTGGCTCAGGATGGTTCCAGAGGGCTCTTTCTGTGAAAGAGGGAGGGAGGGAGGGAGGGAGGGAAGGAAGGAGGGAGGGAGGAAGGGACTTGTGGTCAAGAGACTTTACCTCCCTGGGCCTCAGTTTCCTTATGTGTAGAAATACATAGACATGGAGTAGGTACCTGTTAAATAAGTGTTATTTCCACAGCATTTTACTCTCTGCATGCACATGGCAGAATAAGGACCTCCAGTACAAATCGCATTTGACTACACTCCCAGTGAAAATGCTACTTAATTATCTTGCAAAACTTCAGGAATTGGGGCAGCAAGTGCATACTTATGTCTCTTTACATCACAAACACTTTACGATCTATAAGCTGGGTCTGGATCACTGGGAAGGTGGTATTTCAAAGTGGCAGGGAAATAACTTGAAAACTCTGAAAGTCATTGTGAATGTGAGCCAGCCCCCCCACCAAGGCCCTGGGCCTCCATCCAGGGAGGCCTCCCCAAGACAACTGCCTGCTGCCCTATTCTCTGCCTGCTCCCTCCTGCTCTCCGGGGCCGTTGTGTCTGTCTCTTTTCCTTGGCCTCATCTGTCTTGCTTCCTCTGAATTCTCCCCTTTCTACCTTTCTCAGCTTGACGGAAACTGCTGTAATGAATCAGCAGTAGCCCAGCAGTCTTTGCTCCCGGGTAGTCATAGCTGCTTATCGGGCCTATTGGCTATGAAGACCTGAGCCCACCACTGAGAAGCTCATTTTCAAGTGGGCCCTTTCTGCATCTCTCTTCTTTGTCTTTTCCCCTGCAGTGATGCAGGTTAAAAGATCCTAGAAATGTCCAGCTGCACCAGGAAACCCATCCTCCTTTCTCTGCTGGCCTGAGCAAGTGAGAGATGGAGTCTGGCACCCACTCAGGAGGGTGCTGTTCCCAAAGTCCCCAGCATGCCTTTGTTTTTCCTTAACAAATGAGAACTGTTGGAGAAATGGCAAACAGCCATGCCTTGGAGTGATTAAGTAGAGCCTAAGTTTAGAGGGATTGGCACACAGCCACACATCAAGTTCTTTATTTGCAGGTTCTCCCTGGCTGCCACATGAAAGACGGGTGTGAACCTTGCCCTGGGGACAGACCCGTGCATGGACAGGACAGCACAGCCCCAGGAATATACATCAGAAATGCATAATCCAGAGAAGACTCACCTGGAACAGACCAGAGAGAGAAATAGTGTGAGAATCCTGGTTTTATGCCCATGAAAAATATTTTTGACATGACAGTTGAAAAAAATTCCTAAAGACTTTGCTCATTGATGGGTCTGGCCTCAGTGCCCATTTGGGCCACTTTCAGCAATCCAGTGGCACACACGCCTCTGCTGAATAAAACCATAAAAGGTAAAGCTAGCATGAAGTGGCTGGATCTGACAGATTTGAGGTGCAGACACGAGCTCCATCTCCAGAATCAGGACTCTGTATTTCTGAAGAAGGGTGGAAAGTAATCTTTGAAGAAATTCCACAGAATTTCAATTATGGTTAAGAGGAGAATGTAGGGCAAATGTTGCTGACTTCTTTTTTTTTTTTTTTAAGACAAGTTCTTCCTTTGTCACCCAGACTGGAGTGCAGTAGCACAATCATGGCTCACTGCAGTCTCAACCTCCTTGACTCCAGAAATCCTTCTGCCTCAGCCTCCTGAGTAGCTGGGATTACAGACATGAGCCACTGCACCCAGTTATTCCTGCCTTTTAAACAACAGGAGCTATGAAGTATGCATTGTACTCCTGTGGCCATCAAGGTAGTATCTGAGGCACAAGGGGGATATAAGGATGAAAAAGACAGAGGACCTGGTCCTAAGGTAGGACATAGACATAAATTACTCAGAATGTTAAAAAAAAAAAAAAAAAAGGTTGGTTTCTATGAAATCTTCAGAAGGAATTTAGTGCCTGCCCGTGACCAACAATGTGGTGATACAACGACCATTCTGTTCTCAAGGAACTTCAAGTTTAGTAGGTCAATTCCACCAGCAAATGAGTTGAGTACAGGTTCCTGGCAAAGATGGCTTGGTGTTACCAGGAGGAGTTAGGAAAAGAAAAATTGATGTTGTAAGGACTTGGCCGGCACCGAGAGGTGCATGGGGAAATGACTTCTAACCAAGGGAATTGAACGCAACTTTATATATGTGATTTATCCTTCTTTTAAAGTGTTTTTCATCCTCAACCAATAAGTGGATAAAGAAAATGTGTCATATATACATAAACACTATACATGGAATATTACTCAACCTTAAAAAAAGAACGAAATAATGTCTTTTGCAGCAACTTGGAAGGAGCTGGAGTTCCTAAGTAAAGGAAGTCTGGAATGGAAAACCAAATACCACATGTTCTCACTTATAAGTGGGAGCTAAGCTATGGGTACGCAAAGAAGACAGAGTTGTATCATGGACATTGGAGACTCAGAAGTGGGGAGACACAGGCACATACACATGTGCATACACACAAATGCAGCATGACAAAATGAGATAGGTTTCAAGTATGGTGCAGTGAAATGAGCACGGGCTCTTAAGCCACGTAGATTTGGATTAAAATCTGGGTCCATCACTCAATAATTGTGTAACTTGGGCAAACTAACTTTTCTGAGTTTCAATTTCCTTAGTTATATAAAAAATAATAATCCCTACTCCATAATGTTATGAATTTTAATAACAGTATCCGTTACCATCTATTGAGCACAAACTCTGAGCCAGGCCGTGCACAGGGCACTACATCTATATTATCTCATTTAATTCTTACAACAACCCTGTGATATAGATATTATTATCCCCATTTTAGAGATAGGGCAACTGAACCTCAGAGAGGCTAAGTAGCTGGCCCATAGTCCTGCAATTAGAAAATGCTGGAGGCAAGATAAAAAACTTGTGTTTGTAAAAACTGCATTTATGGTTCCCTGCAAGGAGCCCAAGGCAGTGTGTGAAGAGTGAAAGGCACTGAATGAATGGATGCTCCCATACACCCTTCCCTCGTTTCTTCCTAGCATCCAAAGAACCCTTAGTTCTCTCCATCTCTCTTGATGTGTAGGTCTCTAAAATGTGTGTGCTTCTAATCTAGTTTAGTTGGGTCTCTGTATGCTTCGTGCATATGCTTACCTCTCCTGGAGGGTGTGTGTGTGTGTGTGTGTGTCTGTTCCTACTACATGAAAGAGTTTCTGTCTGTGTCTCTGCCTGACCTTGTCTGTCTCTGGCTCTGCCTGTATCTGTTTCTCCATGTCTTCACCTGTAGCTGGATTAGAGGCCTGGATTTTGTTTTCTTTCTTCCCTCCCCACATCTCTTTCTGCATTCCTGGCTCCCCTTTGTGTCCCTCTAGTATAAGACAGTGGTAACTCAGTTGTTTTCTGGGTAATAAAAATTGCCAACTTAAACAGGATATGTAAGGGGCATTTTATTTTTCTTTGATTCATTGTAGTTGTTGCACTCTTAGTTATTTCCCTTCCCTTAGGAATCGGTGACTACAGTTTTTAGAAACGGAAAGATCTGCCTGTCAAGTGTCTGCCGAAAGATGAATTCGCTGGGCTGTTGTTCATGGTTTCAAAACCACAGGCCCAATAAGCAGTGGTTCCAGGTCCCTTCCTGGCCACAGGCACATGCTCTAGTAGAAAATAGTTTAATTGATATTTCTCATTAGAACACACTTGTGCACACGCTCTCCTTGGAAGAGGAGAATGCTTCATTTTCCCTTGTCTTTGAGGAAGGAAAAACATCCTTCAGTCTTCAGTCTCACTTGCTTATGTAACCGTCACCGAGGGAGGTGGGGGACGCTTGATTCCACAGAAAAACCAAAATTCAAAAACATTTCCCCAGAAAACTTGAAAACCGTGCTTGTAAACAAAAGAAACCTAACGTAGTCAGAAATTTGAGATAAAACAAAACAAAATAAAAAAACAAAACGCCTTCTCAGCCTGCTGCTAGAATGTCATGTGTGGTTGGTGAAGACATTTGGACAACAGAAAACATCCCATTGCTGGAAGAGGAACAAAGGTCAAAAAGATAAAAGTCGTCCATGTTTCAATCTGCCGCAGTCCCTTTCTGGAAACTTTTCATTCTCCCTCAACAATCAGAGAACTCACAGAAAAACAAAACCTCTTCGCGGTTTGGCAGAGAGAGGGGACAAGGTGAGGATGGGCTGAGAGGATTTATCTATTTGATTGATGTAAAGAAAAAAGTTACAGTAAGTGGATAGAGGATGTCAGTACTCAAATGTATTTCATTTGTGATGTTCCCTGTATTATGTTTCAAATACAGTATGTTGTCAGGGCCTAAGGGAGTAAAAGCATCTCTATTAGTCATTTCGTTTATATGTATTTTCTAGAAATCTCCAAATCAGGAAGTTGCCGTCTAGTATAGAAGCAGAGAATCATAGACTTTTAGATTTTATTAGACAGCAACCTTTAATCTTCTATATGAAACTCTAATTTCTTAGGCAACATCTGTGCCATTTAGAGCTCTAACTTTGATAAATGAATTACTGAAATTCAAACACTCCATATATATTGCATTTACTTGACTTCTCGGCAGGAAATGTCTTTCACTGGACGTGTTCTATGATTTGTCTTTAATGCATCCAGATGACTCCCCATGATCAGATTACCTTCTTCCAAAATTCACACCCTCTCTTCCCAGCCATCCTTCTGGAATCCTGCCCTGACTCCCAGGCCTCCACATTCCTTCACTTTTGACAATCAAGTCAATGTGTACTTGAAGGTGGAGGTCCACCACCTCTCCCGTCCTTCTCTGGTTCCTCCTAATTTAACAAAAATGGTTTAGCAAGCTCATCTGCAAGTTTTCTCAACTCCCTGGGCTGGGATCCCTTTTAGCCAGGAAGCTGAACCACCTGTAGAGAAGACAGGAGCTCCTTGACATCCCTTCACCCATGGGCACCTTCGATTCTCTCCATTCCACCCGTTCCAATCAGAAGATCATTTTTTTAAAGGAAGAACACCAGAGCTGAAGAGGAGCAAAGGAGCTGCATTCTCTCTCTGTTGCCTGTTGACATGTTACCCTTAGTACTGAGCCTTGTACTTGACCCAGCTGCAAATGTGAGTTAAAAGCCCTTTGAGTTGCTTTGCATTTGTTATGATCCTTAACTTCTCCATGTTTTGACAAAACTAGGAGTAAACAGGAAGCTCGCCTCGATGACCTCATGCTCCAGGTTCTCTAGATCTCTGGAAAAGAAACTCCTCCTTTACTGTGGACATTGTCACATTTCTCCTTGTCCCTGTTCTCTCAACCTTCATCTATTCCCTTGACCTTACATCAACGATAGACTTCAAGACACCCAGGACAGAGGCCCCATTTATTCTTCACAGTCCCGAGGAAAAAGCCTCACACAGAATGGGCACTGTTCTACTGACCCACCAAACAATAGTCTTGGCTCCTCTGAACCACTAAGTCGTTGTTAAGAACATGAACTTTGAACCTAAGGTGAAATCCCAACATATGACCTTTGGTATAGTTGTCAACGTTCCTATGATTTGGATCTCACTTATGCAACCAACCTGGCAGATACGAGGGTTACACCAGATAGAATATGAGTGGTCAGTAAATAGATTCATACTGTTATTATCACCAACAGGACAATGAAAACATGGAAATTACTTCACAAGGCTATTTTGAAGATTAAGTTATAAAACTTTGATAAAAATATCTGCCACATTGCAGGTATTTAATAAATATTAGTTAGCTTCTTTCCTTCTTTCAGAAAATGGATACTATGATAAATTACCATGACGATTGTTTTATAGATCAATTGAGTAATGTGATTAAAAAAAGAGTTAACCTACAAACCACAACTGAATATCAATTTGCAAATTATTGGCATATTCATATAAAGTATCCTTAATGCTGAAATTGGCTCAAACTTAATTAACTTTGATTTTTCAAGAGGCACTTGAAGTATGGCCTGGTGGGAATGTATGTGGTGTGGCGGTGTGGTGTATAGTGGAAAGAACAAGGAATTTGTCTCGAAAGACATGAGTCTTTATTCATGTGATGCCAGGCCTCCTTACTTCCTCATCTATAAGTGGGAGTTATCATAGTACTTGTTCAACTTATTGTATAGGTTGCCGGTGTGCAAATCAAATAGCAGAAAATATTTTATAAACCGTAAATCATTATTTAGAAATTAGTTTTTATTAGGGAGTAGTCACTATAAGTGCAATTAAGTTACAAATAGAAAGTTTAGGGAATAAGATTAGAGCTACATATAAATCTCTAATGTTATTTTGTTGATCCCGGAGTCCTCATCTACCCTTTCCTGGTGGAAAGAAGCTGTTTTAGGGCATGAATCAACTACCGAGTTGTTGAAGGATGATTTTAAAAATAGGATGTAGTCAGCCGGGCGTGGTGGCTCACACCTGCAATCCCGGCACTTTGGGAGGCCGAGGCGGGCGGATCACAAGGTCAGGAGATCAAGACCATCCCGGCTAACACAGGGAAACCTCGTCTGTACTAAAAAAAATACAGAAAATTAGCCGGGCGTGGTGGTGGGCGCCTGTAGTCCAGCTACTTGGGAGGCTGAGGCAGGAGAACGGCGTGAACCCGAGAGGCGGAGCTTGCAGTGAGCCGAGATCGTGCCACTGCACTCCAGCCTGGGCGACAGAGCGAGACTCTGTCTCAAAAAATAAATAAATAAATAAAATAAAAAATTTAAAATAGGATGTAATCATGACTCTCATACAAATGTGAAATTAAATATCTTCAAAGATTTTTATTTAACTCAATTAATGAGAAAAGCAGTAAGATGTCACAACTGATCAAAGAAGAATTCAAAGAAACATGCTTATAGAGGTAAAGGGAGGCTGAAATGAGTTTACAAATAGATGTAAAAACTGGTCTAACCACAGGGCAACAATGCTTTGTACCCCGCCCGATAAAACAGACCTGTAATATGGCAAGAATCATGTGTATTACTACAAGTTTTATACAACATAAAGAGTTGTTAAAAAAGAAGAAAAGAACAAAATGACAGAATTGTTAGGTAACCCCAAAAGGATTAGTGGAAGAGCTAGTCAGGACACACACAAATCTATCAATATTGATTTGCTTAAAAGTGTTTCACAAGTTGTCCTGGCAAAGCCCAGCAGTAGGTTAAGCCAATAACTAACTAATTATTTTATCACTGCTGAGTACTTTCTTTGCATTTGGGGACAGGTTGGTATGGAGAAGGAGGAGTGTGTTACTAACGTGTCTGAACATCAAGGCACTTAAATTTTGGTTAGGGAGCCATGAAAAGTGAAGAAATAATAGACAATCCCACTTTCTTTTTCCTCAGCCTTCAATCATCCCTGCCTCTACCCTAAGACGATGCTGCCCCAGTTTTGCAGAGCTGATTATCGCCCTTACCTGCAGAGGGCTGGCAGAAGCAGCCAAGCCCAGGCACCAGCCAGCAAGGATCCTGGCAATTTCCAAAGAGATTTTCTGAACTCTTCAAGGGTCTATGTGAATTACCCTGTAATTGTTGGCAAGGTATTTCAATGGCAGGGAAAGTCACACAGAAAAGGAGGCAGCACACCATCCTCTTAAGCAGCTCAAGGGCAGCCGTCTTACGTGAGTAGGAGAGGCAGGAGGAAAAGGTAAGGAGGGAATTGGTTAGCCCTTAGTTTTGGAAGAATTTTCAGCGCCAAAGAAATAATCTTTATCGTCACCACCTTCATCTTCATTACCAGCAGACCTAGCAGCAGCAAATTCACACAATGAAAACCCTTACCAAGTTTGAAGCATCTGTAAAATCAGTGAAATAGTTTTGAATGTGTCTCTTTACTTCAGACAAAATTACAATGGGGAGAAAAAGGCATCAGACAAAACATTTTAAATGTATTTATCTGGACCATATCCAGTGGTCTTCAAACAGGTTTTTTATGTCCTAATAAAGTAGATAAAGTGACTATATACTTTATAAAAATGTAAATTTCTGTGGCATATTTTAAATCCATTTAATAAGATTGAAAACATTCCTTTACTGTTTCCAATGATCATACTCATTTGTTGCTGTTGTAGGATGTCTTATAGGACATGTGGCCAATCACTGGTTCTAATCTAAAGCCCAATATTTAGTCGGGAATGTAATCTCTTAAATTACAACATTATTCAGAAGAGAAAATATGGGTATGCTTTACATTCGTTCATGCTATTACAAGATTTCCCAGAATGCCCTGTATAAACAGTGGAGGGTCTACACAGCAAAAGAGATCACAGACTCTTAGAACTGGAAAATAATTAAGTGACTTTTGAAGTCAAAAAGTGACT
The DNA here is from genome assembly GCF_000951045.1 of Mandrillus leucophaeus. Taxonomy (NCBI): domain Eukaryota; kingdom Metazoa; phylum Chordata; class Mammalia; order Primates; family Cercopithecidae; genus Mandrillus; species Mandrillus leucophaeus. The sequence continues at coordinate 839,745 of NW_012105453.1, forward strand.
TTTTTAGGATTCTAAAATACTCTTCAGGTTATTCTACTAACACTGAGTAGGTTTGCACAGGTTATTGTCTGACTGATGAACTCACTGATACTTATTCACTCAAGAAAATGTTTTTTTTTTTTTTAGCATGAATTTTGTTCCAGACACTCTAATGAAAGTGGGGATATATAGCCAGATGACAGAGTCAACTGTTTCAAGAAGATAGAATCTCTTTAGAGAGACAGGCCAACCATGTCGCAAGCAAGGAGAGTTTACATCAACTTTGAGCTTGGGAATATGATAACTCAGACATAGACCTAGAAGAAGTCAGGAGACAGATCAGAGAAATAGGTAGGAACATGTAGACTGCAGCCAGGTCTTCATCCAAAATTTTCAAGTATTTGATATGATTAGATTAGTAGCATTTGGAAATAATTTAGGAAGTCACAATGGCAGCCGCTTGAGCAGCTCACACACAGCAGTTTTATGTGTACAGGAGAGGTAGGAGGCAGTGGCAGGGAGAGAATTCGATTAACAAGGAAAAAGGAGGTTCCTGTGCACTGTGCGTTTTTCCTAAGAAAATGGTAAACTTGACCTTTTGCCCCAAACAGAAATCTTTCATAGGTCAGCCTTCATGTTTTTCATTTATCATTACATTTACTTCCTGCTCACATACACACTTGAAAAAATCAACCTCACTACTTTGAATGGGCCATGAAAAAAAGGTCTGTGGAGCCCAAGAGATGGCTGGTTGAACTGGAGGCTGAAGAATCATACCTAACCCATAATCCAATAAAAGAGAGGAAGTAAACTAAAACTCTGTTTATTTATCTTCCTCCTAAACATCTGTGTCAAAATATTTCCCAAATGCAAAAAAAGGGGTCACCCAGGACCTTAAGAACATTGTCAATATCCTAGAAATCCCAGATGCCTAACATCAACAGGTGAGGCGTCAGATTTCAGACCAGGAAAAGCAAGGAAATGGCAAAATGTGTCTGTGGTACTCCCATCCACCATTTACCTAAAATTTCTTCCCCTCATGAGATCGCCTTGTCATCACCCAAATCTCATCTCTTGAAAGTTTCTGCTATGATCACAAATATTTAAGCTGCTAAGTTTTCTGTGCCAGGAGTATTTGCAACTTAAGCCCCAATCTTACAGTGGAGAGAGATATCCTCTCCCCTGCATGACGGATTCTTTGTTACTTCCTCTTTTTCCTTCCCACCAGGATTCCAGAGAAGGATAATGATTGGTGTATCTAAGCCAGTAGTTCTCCCTACTGGCTGCTCATTAGACTCACCCGGAAGTTTTGCCATGCCTGGAATCCATCTCCCAGAGAGGCTGATTTAATTGTTCTTGGCAGTGGCTTAGGCATTAGTCACATTTTAAAAGCTGGTAGGTGATTTTAATGTGTAATCAAGTTTGAGAGTGATTAGGATAAGCTAATCTGCACAGAATATTTTCCAGTGCACACAGCGAAGGTTGACAAAAGGAATCCACCTTAGATTAAACTCACAATATAGTCAATTTCCACAGTAGTCAATACTACTGGGACCTAAAAATCATTACTGATGCCGCCTCTGGACTTTCGGTTGTTTTTTTATTTTCTTTTTTTAATTTTTGTAAACTGTAAGGGTATCTGTTACTTGCAACCAAAAGCATCTATGTTGGCCAGTATAGGATAAGTTGTGCTATCCTAACAAACCTCAACATTTCAGTGGTTAAACACACCAAAGGTTTATTTTTCACTACAAATCAAATGCAGGCTAAATGATCTGCCTCCGTTTTGTAGCTATACCAACTGGGACACATCCCTTCCAAGGTAGAATTGTGTGATAAGAAAGAGTATAATGATAGCTAATTTTATGTGGCTAGGCTATGGTGCCTAGTTGTTTGGTCAAACACTACATGTAGCTGTGAAGGTATTTTGTAGATGTGATTAACACAGTGAGTTGACTTTAAGCAAAGGAGATTACCCTAGAAAATGTGGGTAGTCCTCATCCAATCAGTTGAAGGTTTTAGGGGAAAAAAAATGGAGATTTTTTTGGAGAAAAATTGTGCCTCAAGACTGTCACATAGAAATTCTGCCTGAGTTTCCAGCCTAATCTCCTGCCCTACAAATTTCAGACTGAAGACTTTAACATCAACTCTTGCTTGAGTTTTCAATATATATTTCAATATATAGCTCAATATATATTGAGCTCCAATATATATTTCAGACTTGTCAGTCCCACAATCTTGTGAATCATGTGGGCCACTTCAGTTCCTTTAAATTTCCCCCTCTCTTTCTTTCTTTCTCTATCCCTCTCAGAAAATATATTCTGTTGGTTCTGTTTCTCTGGAGAACCCTGACTGTACTGATAGTGGTCTAGAAAAACAATCTTATGAATGACTTTTCTGAATTGGTTCTGGGGTCCCTGGAATTGCTTCTCTAATCTGATAAGATGGTAAAATTTTGAATGACTATTCTTAGTAGTAAAGAGGGTACTGATAGATTGTGGAATAATGTGGCAATAGAGATACAAAAAAAAAAAAAAAAAAAAAAAAACCTTTAGATATCCCTAATCAAATGCTTATAAGAAGCAAGAAGCAAGGTTCTGGGTGACCATGTATTTGATACTTAAGAACATTTTTGTTAAACTAACAAGTATGGTGAGATTGACTGTTTATTCCTAATTGCACTGGACAATGTGGTGAAAGAAAAGGATGAGCTCAAGAATTTAAATCCCCAGTCCAAGCACTGCATAAATGACCTAAAGGTGTCTATGTCTGTATTCAAAAAACTCTCATGTCTAATAATCACAGAGATGACATTTCTGAAAACCAAACCCAGAGTCTCTCTTCACAAGTGACTGAATTACAATGCAAATTGAATTCTCAACTACTGCTAGTTGGTTAACTGCTGGTTAACTGCTGTTAAAGTGAGGGCACTTACTGGGAAGGAATGGATCCTGAAAATTGGAATAAAGATATTCGGGCAGATCCTGATGAAGCTGAAGGCACCAAGCCCCTAAATTCTGCTGAATCTTTTATTGCCAGCAAAAGTGGCCCCCATTTGAGGAGGTTAATCCTGCTGTGTTCTAGGAAACTGTAATGGCCTTCCCTGAGGTAGTTGCCTTGCAAAAAAATGCTGAGTCTTCTCAGGATTCATCTCCACCAACCTTCGTTGCTTCTAGACCTATAACTAAACTCTACTCCCAACAGGTCCCCAAAAGTGAAATACAAACTGTGAGCCATGATGAGGTATGCTACGTCTCAAAAGAATAACATGATTCTGGGCCGGGCGCAGTGGCTCAAGCCTGTAATCCCAGCACTTTGGGAGGCCGAGAAGGGTGGGTCACGAGGTCAGGAGATCGAGACCAGCCTGGCTAACATGGTGAAACCCCATCTTTACTAAAAAATACAAAAAACTAGCCAGGCGAGGTGGCGGGCTCCTGTAGTCCCAGCTACTCG
>NW_012105453.1:843661-852582 GCF_000951045.1 Mandrillus leucophaeus
CACAGCCTGCAGTCTGAGACTAAAAGCCTGATAGATACCAGACGGATATGGTGCTAGTCCCAGAATTCAAAAGCTGAAGAACCTGAGGTCCAAAGGCAGAAAAAAAGGAGTCCCACTCAGGAAGGGAGAGAGAGAAAGAGAGGGAGAATCTCTCCATTTTCCGCATGTTTGCCCCAGCAAAGCCCCAGGTGTTCGGATGGTGCCACCCACATTAATGACAGATCTTCCTGTCTCAGTTCACTGACTCTCTCTGGTCAGTCTCTCTGGAAACACCCTCAAGGACACACCCAGAAACAATGCTTTGACAGCCCCCGTCATTTAAGCATCCCTCAATCCAGTCAACTTGACACCTAAAATTAACCATCACAGCATAGTACAGAAGACAGTCTCAAGAGGCTTAGGGAGATTGCAGTGTTAGAGTGGATTCATAATATGAGACCTGCTCACCCACCCAGGCAGTATCCAAAGGACACACTTTTCATTAAATAAATAAATTTGTTAGGGGAGCCCCAGCATCTGTGAAGAGCTCTGTAGTTCCTCTTCTCTACAGGTGAGAAATCATGGTGGGAACTGATGCTACTGAACTGGAATCCTTAGATGCCAGAGGGATAATTGGATCCCAGAGTGGCAGGGGACAAGTGACAGCACTTAAACACCAAAGAAATGGGTGTGGTTACTGTAATGGACAGCAAAGTCAAAGCAGAAATCAGAATAACCTCACACCACAGACCTATGGCATTAGCAAGTTGATCACAGTGTTCTAGAAGTGAAGCAGACAGACTGTCTACTAAATTCTGACTTTATCTGTATAAGTGGAAGAGTTTAAGGTCAAAGGAACAGAAGGGTAACTTCTGTAGTCATAGCCTTTCAATCAATTCTAGACATGCGCCAGGTTACGGACCCACAGCCCCTTGAATTAAAGGGAGGCTAGGTCCCCTTCAGGAAGGGCCCAGCTACAATGATGAAAATTTCTAGTGTTGATTTTTCTCCTATGTTACCTCAAAGGGACCCATGGCCTTTTACCAGGGTGACTGTGCATTAGGGAAAAGAGGATAATCAGACTTTTGGGGGATTATGGCTTTTAACTGACATCAGTTCCAGGAGATCCAAAACATCACCGCAGTCCACCAGTCAGAGTTGGGGCTTACGGATGTCAGGTGTTCAATGGACTTTTAGCTCGCTTCCATCTCAACTGGTCTCTGAACCCATCCTGTGGTTATTTACATAGTTCCGAAATGCATAATTAGCATAGACATATTTAGCAACTGGCAGAATCCCTACATTGGTTCTTTGACCTGTGGAATGAAGGCAATTCTGTTAGGAAAGAGCAAGTAAAATCCACCAGAACAGCTTCTACCTAGAAAAATAGTACACTCAGAGCACTACTGAGTCCCTGTAGGGAAGACAGGGATTACTGCCACATGAAGAACTTGAAGGATGTAGGGGTGGTGATTCCCCCTGCATTACCATTCAACTCATCTATTTGGCCTATGCAGAAAACAGATGGATCCTGGAGAATGACGGTGGACTTTCATAGACTTAACTATGTGGTGACCTCAATTGCAGCTGCTGTTCAGAATGTGGTTTCATTTCTTGAGCAAATTTACACATCCCCTAGTACCTGCTGTACAGCTATTAACCTGGAAAATGCCTTTCAGAAGCAAAACTTGCTTTCATCTGGCAAGGCCAGCACAACACTACCACTTTCCTACTCAGGGATATATCAACTCTCCAGCCCTATGTCATAATTTAGTTGCAGAAATCTTGACTGTCTTTCCCTTGCATAAGACATGACTCTGGCCCATTACATTGATAATATTATACTGATTGGACCTAATGAGTGAGAACTAGCAACTTCTCTAGACTTATTGGTAAGACATTTGCATGTAGAAGGATGGGAAATTAATCCAACAAAAATTCAGGGGCCTTCTACTTCCGCGAAATTTTTAGAGACCCTGTGGTACGGTACATGTCAAGATATCTCCTCTAAGTTGAAAAATTAAGTTGTCGCATCTGGCCCCTTCTGCAATCAAGAAAGAGGAACAACGCTAAGTAGACCTCTTTGGATTTGGAGGCAGCACATTCCTTATTTGAGTGTACTACTCCAGGCCATTTACTGAGCTGCCTGAAAAGCTGTTAGTTTTGAGAGAGGGTCTCCAGCACGTCCAGATTACCATGGAAATGTCCCTGCTATTTGGGCCACATGATCTAGTAGATCACATGGTGTTTGCAGTGGCAGTGGTAGAGGGAGATCTCTCTGGAGGCTTTAGAAAGCTTCTATAGGTGAATCGGAGTCTAGAACATTAGGATTTTGGCACAAAGCCCTGCCATTTTTTTGCAGATAGCCGCTCTGCTCTTGAGAAAGCTTTTTTTGCTTGCTATTGGGCCTTACTGGAGACTGAATGCTTAACCATGGGCCACCAAGTTACCCTGAGACCTGAGCCACTCATCATGAACTAGGTGTTATCTGACCCACCAAGCCACAAAGCTGGGTGCTCACAGCGACATTTCATCATCAAATGGAAGTGGTACATGTGTGACTGGGCCCACATAGGCCCTTGAAGGCATAAGTAAATTACATGAAGAAATGGTCAAATACCCATGGTTCCCTCACCTGCTATGTTGCCTTCTCTTTTCTAGTACACGTATATTGCCTCATGGGAGGTCCCTACAATCAGTTTACTGAGGAAGAGAAAATTTGGGACTTGTTTCTAAATGGTTTCATGCGATACACAGACACTACCTGAAAGGGGACCGCTGCAGCACTACAGCCCCTTGACTGCAATCCTGAAGTATGGTTGTGAAGAAGAACCCTCTCCGTGGGCAGAACTTCACAGTGCATCAGGTCATTCGGTTTGCTTCAAAAGACAAGTGACCAGAGATATGAGTGTATACCAATGCATGAGCTATGACCAGTGGTTTGGCTGGATGGACAGGGACTTGGAAGGAACATGATTGGAAAATTGGTGACTAAAATTGGGGAAGAGATATACAGATAGACTTCTCTGAATGGGCAAAATGTGTGAAGATATTTGTGTACCATACCACCAATCATTTGTGAATGTTCACCAAAGGATGACCTCTGCAGAGGATAATTTTAGTAATCAAATGGATAGGATGAATTATTCTATGGATAACAGTGAGCTTGTTTTCCCAGCTGCTTCTATGGGTTCATAGGCAACACAGCAGCAGAGATGGAGGTTACACACAGGCTCAGTTACATAGGTTTCTATTCACCAAGGCCAACCTGGCTACAGCCACTACTAAGTGCCCAGTCTGCCAGCAGCAGAGAACAATACTGAGTCCCATCAGGGGCTCATTACCTGGAGTGAGAAGCCAGCTACCTGGTGACAGTTTGATTACATTGGACCACTTCCATCATGGAAGGGGCAGTGCTATGTTCTTACTAAAATAGAAATTTACTCGCGATACAGATCTGCCTGCATGCAATCGTTCTGCCAAAACTACCATCTGTGGACTTTCAGAATGCCTTATCCACCATCATGATAGTCCAGGTAGCATTGCTTCTGATCAAGAAAACTCACTTCACAGCAAAAGAAATGTGGCAATGCGCCCATGCTCATAGAATTCATTGACCTTATTGCGTTCCCCATTATCCTAAAGCAATTGGCTTGATACAATGGTGGAGTGGCTCCTTGAAGATGCAGTTATAGCACCAGCTAGGTGACAGTACCTTCAGGGATAGGGGCAGTGTTCTCCAGTAGGCTGTATATCCTGTGAATAAGCATCCAGTATATGGTACTGTTTCCCATAGCCAAGATTCATGGATTCAGGAATCAAGGAGTGGAAAAACAGGTGGACTCACTGTTACCCATAGTGACTCACTAGCAAAATGTTTGCTTCCTGTTCCAAGAACCTTATACCCTGCTGGTCTAGACATCTTAGTTCCAAAAGGAGGAATGCTTCCACCAGGGATACATATAATTTTACTGAAGTGACAGTTAAGACTGCTAGCTGGCCACTTGGAGGACTTTATACCTCTGAATAAATAGGCAAAGAACAGAGTTACAGTTGTGATTAGGGTTATTGATCCTGATTGCTAAGGGGAAATTTGAAGGTTATTGATCCTGATTTCTAAGGGAAAATTGGAGGATATTGATCCTGATTACTAGGGATAATTAGACTGCTATTACACAGCGGATGTAAGAAAGAGTATATCTGGAATTCCAGAAGTCCTTTAGATGCTTCTTAGTATGACCATGTCCTGCGATTAAAGTCAGTGGAAAACTACTACAATCCAATTTAGGCAAAACTACTGGTGGCCCAGGCCTTTCAAGAACGATGGTTTGGGTCATTCTATTAGGCCAAAGAACAACCAACTGAGGTGTTTGTGGAGGTCACAGGGAACGTGGAATGGGCAGTGGAAGAAGGCGGTTATAAATGCCAGCTCTGACTATGTAAGCAGTAGCAAAAACAAGGACCATAATTATTTTCAAAATTTTATTATGAATATGTTTGTAGGTGTATATGTATAAACGTATCTGTATAATCTTTAATATATCTTTGTTTTCTTCTTTGTTATCCCTTATCCTATAACATAAGATGTATTAACTTTATATCATAGTATTTAAATTATAGAATGTCAAGGAGGAGAATGAACATTACCCAAGGACTCTGCATCTTCTTCTAAAGAAAGGCTTAGTGCACTTTCAATTGTATGCAGAATAGTTGTATCGTGAGGTGGGAGTATGATTTTGTAGTTATCTTTGTTTTGTTATTAAGTATAGTTTAAAAAGATGTGTATGGATGGCAAGTTGACAAGGGGTAGACTGTGTGGGTTAATTTTATGTGTCAGTTTGGCTGGGCTTGGTGTCCAGCTGTTTGGTCAAACACTCCATGTTGCTATGTAGGTATTTTGTAGATGTGACTACCATTTACGATCAGTTGACTGTAAGTAAAGGAGATCATCCTAGAAAATGTGGATGGGCTTCCTCCAGTCAGTTGAAGGCCGTAAGAGCAAAAAGGGCAATTTCCTGGAGAAGAAATTCTGCCTCAAGCCTGCAGGACGGAAATTAAACCTGAGTTTCTAGCCTACCAGGCTGCTCTACAGATTTCAAACTTGCCAGCCCTACAGTTGTGCGAGCCAATTCCTTTAGATAAATCTCTCTTTCTCTGTCTCTCTGTGTCTCTCTCATATATATGTATATATACATATATACACACACATATATGCATATATGTGTATATATAATCATGCTTCACTCTTTATTGTGCTTCACTTTATTGTGTTTTGCAGATAGTGCATTTTTTTTTTTTTACAAATTGTAGGTTTGTGGGAACCCTGTATTGAGTAAGTCTATCAGCATGTGCTCACTTTGTTAGCACTTCTTAGCAATAAAGTATTATTTTACTTAAAGTATGTACATTTTTTACACATAATGCTATTGCACACATAGATTATAGAAGTATAAACTTACATGTACTGAGAAACCGAAACATTCATGTAACTCACTGTATTGCAATATTTGCTTTACTGTGGTGATCTGGAACTGAACTGATAATACCCCTTAGGTATGCCTGTGTATGTATGTGTATATACTTTATATATGTATATACATGTATGAAGCTGCTATTGGTTCTCTGGAGAACCCTGACTGATACAAAGTAGATGGAAGAGACACATTGACTCTTCTAAGTGCCTTCGCCTGGGAGTGGACATGTGTTATTTCTCAGTCTTCTGGCCAGAACTAGGTCTCACTTTCCTGCCAAGATAAGGTAGAAATTGAGGAAAGCCCATGGATCCTTAGGGAGCATTATCTGTCTCTGCTATATCTTCACTGATAGAGTAATTTTAACCATCTTTTGGTCTGTTGAGGTAGTATGTGATGTAGAAAGGAGATTTTATGGGAGCAGGGCTCTACCTACTTCAGAACTCACACCACAGAGGCAGGCACCTGCCTTATGGCTATAAGGCAATATAATTTAGTGGAATAAACCTGTTTTCAAATGCTGGCTCTGCAACTTACTAGATCTGTGGATCAACTGAGTAAAATAACTTCTTTAAGCCTCAGTCTACATTCTGATAAAATAAGAATGATCTTATCTAACCTATCAGATGCTTAAGAGGCTTAAATGAGGTAATTTGTATGAAATTTAGTAGTCTAAACTGATGGTTATTAAGCAAGCTTTGGTCTAGAACTCATGATTATAACAGAAGGCAATGTTAGCCAAAATTGAGTCTTCATGGTCTAGTGGGATGGGAGATCAGGTGCCTTGGGGATGGCCTTTTTGGTGGTCTGTGGCCTCTCCATGGGTCATTAGCGTCTTGCGTCAGATGAGGTCTCCTGGCATTTTCTAGTTTTACTTTTTGTTTCCAACAGGCATGCATCCTTTTCCATACACACCCACGCTATGGTCAGCTCTCTATACCTGCAGATACAGAAGGACTTGAGCAACCTCGGATTTTGGTATCCATGGGGCATCCTGGAACCAATCTACTGACCATACCAAGGAACACCTGTATAGTCTAGCTTATATCTGCATCTCCATGGTCTCCAAGAGCATGGACAAAAAGCCATTCATAAATGTCCATTCCACGTAACAACGGTTCTCATGGGGCCTTGAGCCAACTGTGGGGAGGATAACAAAGGACTGAACAGCAGGAGGACTGGGCATGTTGGTCAAGGAAGCTTTGACCGTACTTTTCTTAGGCCTGAGGGCTTGGTATTCTCTGAAAGCAGGAAGAAAGAAAGCAGGATGAAAGAGTTGAAAATGTTTAGGAAGACAAGCTAGATCTGGAAACATCAGAGAGGGGAAGGGAAGCAGCAAAAGAAGTTGGAACCAGGGAGCTGTCCCTAGTTCTTGGCCCAAGTTAACATTCTTTTAAATCCTTTTTAAAAATAAAAGAAAAAGGAGAACGGGTAATGTTATTGTACCAAAGTTACTGCTTTTAATTCTCCCATGGCAAGAGAGAAAAAAACAGGAAATTCATCCCTGGGTTTGGCCAAATCACAGAAAAGCACATAAGGAAGATAGTCTAGTTCCCAAGTGGCATTATAGAAAACATTAGAATGAATGAAATTTAAGCCTGAATGCAAACATCTGTGGAATTTTTACTTGGGGGAAGGAGAAAGAAAGTGAGATTAAGACCTACAGCATCTGAAAGAACAGGTTAATATAAATAATAAGTATTTACCACAGTTTTGTAACTCTAATGGCACGCCCACATGGCAAAGATTTTCTGAAACATCAACATCCTTGAGAAACCACAATGTTTACTCCGTGTTTAACATGCACATAATGTACCCACGAGAGTTGTTTTTGCTTTTCCGACCTGTTTTATCTCTCTTCTGCTAAAGAAACCTTGCTTCCTGTGAGAATCCATTCCAAGTGGTGCAGGTAGAGCTGCCCTGCCACCAGTCTGCCAAAAGGGTGCATTTGTGACCAAACCTGGCTTCTGGTGGTGCTTCAGTCCTCAGGCCAGGGTGGATTGCTCAGAAATGCGCATGTCACCCAAGTGTGGCCAAGCAGAGCCTTCCCTGTGGTTTGACATATAGACTTTGGGAAGGGGCAAGGGGCTTTCTTCTTCTCTGAGATCGTGAAAGTTGAGGACTAAAAACCTTGGAGAAGCTGGGAGTTCTCCTTGCCATTGCCCGGAGGGTGTCTGCTGAGAACAAAGATGATGAAGAGGAAAGAAACGGACTCAGGAGATGGAGTGAGACTCAGCTCTGGCTGACAGCTTTCCAAACAGGTGGCTGTGGTTTCTCAATGTCTAAGGAAGTCCCTGAGTGACCAGCACCCATAAGAAAGGGGTGCTGAAGTGGTGCATGCCTCAGAGGGAATGGCTTTTTCATCAGCCTCCTGAGATATGTCCTGGAAGACAAGAGCATGGGTCACGAGCAGAACCCACCATGGAGCTCGCTGCTATGGTAGACAGGGTGCCCTATGTCTGCCAGGAATCAGATCGTGTCTGCACTGCCCTGCAGACTTGTCCTCCTCCTCTTTCTGGTTTTCAAATGAGAGTTCTTCCTGAAAGGTCTCTTCCGATAATATCTTACCTAATTGAAACCACACAAAATGTTGCTAAATTCTCCCAGCATCTTCTAAGTCTCTTAGTCATGAACATCAGCACCCTTCCTAAAAAAGCTACCATAGACAGAGTTACAGGGATTAGAGGAGGTGACAAGTGTGCACTTAACCTTAAAATAAAGCCTTCCTATTAGGGGCTCATGGTGATTGTCTTAAAGAAGGCTTAAACTGGTGTCCGTGTCCGTGTGTGTGTGTGTGTGTGTGTGTGTGTGTGTGTAGAAAGAAAAGTGAGACAGAGATGAGTCAGGGTCCACCAGATTTGGCACAAGCTGAAAAATATCTAAACCTGTTACCCCTGAAAGACAGAAGGTGAAGGCACAGGAGGCTAGGGGTAGAGGTGATTGAAGGGTGTCTGTGACAATTTCCATCTCAAAAGTCAGGATCTATACTGACTCCAGAGCATAAACACGGTAGCCGACGTATCCAGGCCCCAAGGGCACTCGCTGAGTCCCACTTGTGGGGCAGGAAAAGAAAAGAAAGGAGACAAAAGGCAAAACTAAGGATGCATTCAGACAAATCCCTAAAATCCAAAGGAAATAAAACAGAGTAAGTGGGTGGAAGGTGGGAGGGAGATCTTTAACCTTTTATCAAAATCTGAAACTGAAAACGGAAATGTCTCCTCTGGTCTTCGGTTGAACACTTTCATCATTCTTAGGGAATGATTCGATCACTAGGGAAAAAAGGACCAAAGAAGAATTGGATAGCAGACCTGGGATCATATTTGAGGGTTCCCACGTGCTGATTGTAACACGTTGCTTAAAGGCCTTGGCTTCATTTTCTTAAAGTGGGGTGATAATGCCCCTCTTGCAGGGCTGTTGAGAGGAGAAAATGTCCACATGCATGAAAATTGCCCAGCACAGTGTCTGGGATGC
>NW_012105453.1:852632-856910 GCF_000951045.1 Mandrillus leucophaeus
GTGTGTGTGTGTGTGTGTGTGTGTGTGTAGAAAGAAAAGAGAGACAGAGATGAGTCAGGGTCCACCAGATTTGGCACAAGCTGAAAAATATCTAAACCTGTTACCCCTGAAAGACAGAAGATGAGGGCACAGGAGGCTAGGGGTAGAGGTGATTGAAGGGTGTCTGTGACAATTTCCATCTCAAAAGTCAGGATCTATACTGACTCCAGGGCATAAACACAGTAGCCGAGGTATCCAGGCCCCAAGGGCACTCGCTGAGTCCCAGTTGTGGGGCAGGAAAAGAAAAGAAAGGAGACAAAAGGCAAAACTAAGGATGCGTTCAGACAAATCCCTAAAATCCAAAGGAAATAAAACAGAGTAAGTGGGTGGAAGGTGGGAGAGAGATCTTTAACTCTTTATCAAAATCTGAAACTGAAATTGGAAATGTCTCCTCTGGTCTTCGGTTGAACACTTTCATCATTCTTAGGGAATGATTCGATCATTAGGGAAAAAAGGATCAAAGAAGAATTGGATAGCAGACCTGGGATCATATTTGAGGGTTCCCATGTGCTGATTGTAACACGTTGCTTAAAGTCCTGGGCTTCATTTTCGTAAAGTGGGGTGATAATGCCCCTCTTGCAGGGCTGTTGAGAGGAGAAAATGTCCACATGCATGAAAATTGCCCAGCACAGTGTCTGGGATGCAGTAAGCTCAGCAAGCATGAGCTCCTATCTATATTCCCTTCGGCGTGTCCTGACTGTCTTCCCGCAGTGCCCAGGCCAGTTCCCAATGGTGCCAGTCTTACTTATTCTTTAATACCAATGGACATGCAGCACCATTTCAGGAAGGGAAGGGCTGGGCCAGCTCCAGCTCAAGTGGAAGTCCCCCTGCCCTGCTGACCTCACCTTTTACCAAAGGCCGTGGTTGTTCCATAGCCACCGCTTTCATGTTCACATCAAGCAACTCATGAGGCTTAGGTGGAATTGCAGAGTGAGAATCGTCCATGGCAAATACCTCTCCTCCCAGACCATATTCCAGGCCCCAGGACAAGCAGCAGCCCTTGTGCCTGTCTGTGATTTCCGTGAATCAGCTGCCAGTGGCTTTGCAGCTCTGCTCCCCAGGTTTCTGGTAAAGTAGCTGAAGTCTTCAAAAATGCTGTGAGTGTATAGATACAAAGGGAAGGCAATGGCAACTTTGACAAAGCCCTTCCAGGATACTGTGTCCCTGAGCATGATGTGAGAAGGGAGAAGGGTGATTATCCCTTTACACATAGGTGTTTAAAAATCCAGATCTTCCTGAATGACCTAAAGTAGTAAATGTTGTGAAGAAAAAGAGGGATGGACAGTTATTCTTTTTAAATACCTTGGTTTTCTAGTTTCAAAAGTAGTACATATTTACTGTAGAAAACATGGATACCATGTATTAGTTACACTGGCTTCTATAACTAAAGACCTCAAAATCATAGAGGATTAACAGAATAAAACATTATTTCTCACTCATACTGGGTTGAATGCAGATGCTTCTAGGCAGCTGATTCTCTTTAGTGACTCCTCCCAGACAGCGACTCAGGGATTCAGGGTCCTTCCGTCTTGCTGTGTTGCTGCTCCCAGGACATCAGGGGCTTCAGCTATAGACCCTTTGCATCATTTGACTAACCAGTCAACAAGCAGAGAGAGACAGAGAGAGAGAGAAAAAAAAGTATTGCTCAAGATTCTTCTAAAGCCAGGTCTGAAAGGCTTTTATCACTTTTGTAGCCTACATCACTTTTTCCACATTCCGTTGGCCAATCTATACACAAGGAAGCTGGGAAATACCACTTTTTTTCTGTGTGCTTAAGAAGAAAATGACATGATACAGCTAACACATAGCTCTGCCTCTGCCCTCACCACATTAAAGCACAACAGATTACCTACAACTTGATAACTCTGAGACATTTCACGGGTAACAATATAGTCTGCATCCTAAGTGACTTTATTATATGCATATATATTAATATATATTTGCAATGTAGTATCATACAATGTCTACTGTTTCATAACATGCATTTTTCTAAACTTTGCAACTTAACTGTTCATTTTTTTCAATAACCCAATTTTATAAGACTGTGTAGTATTACTCTATATGGATGATCATAATTAATTTTACCAATGTCGTAAGATTATTTCTGATCTAATTGCTAGATAGTTTTAGTTTTCTTTCATAAACAGCAATATAATATAAATATGTATAACATATCTGGTTATTTACACGGGATAAATTTCTAGAAATAAAATTTGTAAATCAAAGCAAAGTATGTTTTTAAGGCTGATAAAGTGGCTTCGAAATGCCTTCTTTCCTAGGATCTTACTTTAGAAAGTTTAACCGCTATGGCCATGTTTTTGCAAGCCTTCACTGAATTCTAAGCCAACAATTCTCGTTTTCTGAGGTGTCCCTGTTGAAGTGCACTCCCCAGCTTCTATTTGCTGAGGACACAGCCTGTACTTTGTCAACTTAAAGAGGGAAGGGCACGTGCAAAGCCACGGAAACCAAGGTTGGCTGAGCCCATGCTGCACATGGGGCAAAAGGCATGATGCTTCCTAAAGAATTACACTTAACCATTATGATAACCTCCAGAGGTAAGCAATTATTATCTCAGGATCTGGAGAACACTGAGATTCAGGGACACTCAGCCATTGGCCCAAGACTGTTAGTGGTGGAGCCAGGACTCAAATAAGCCCTGCCTTGGGCAAAATTGTGAAAGTAATAAAGGAAACATGTTTCCACTCTTTTAATTTTCTCATATTTGGGTGCCCATGATCCTGCTATCTCTGCCCTGCCACTCTGCCAAAGCAGGGAAAGATCCTCTGAGGATATGGCAAAGACACTGATTGGAGAATCACTGAGCTGAGACTTTGTCTTGATGGTTTCAAGCAATGTGTTATACTTACCTTGGGGAATCTGTGTTCTTATCTGTAGGAAGAGGGATTTGGACCAAATAAGCTTTACGTCTCTTTCACGTCTCACTTATAGGCAAAGACCGAGACTTCAGACTCAGGACTGTAACTGGCATGTCACTATATCCTAGAGTCTCAGTCTCCATTTCCATAGATGAGGTTTTCAGTCCAGATGGCATCTTAGATTCTTTCAGGGCTTACTCTGGAGCTCTTTCGCAGAGCCCAGCCAAAGACCTATTGCATAGCTAACTATCAGCTCTTTAAGCCTCTATATTCAGACACCCCCAAAAGTTGCTGAATAAATATTTTAATTGCATTGAATACACTTGCCCTGATGTTATTCAACAAGAGAAACAGACTTCTGCTGCAGAATATTAATACTACACTGTCGGTATCTACTTCCTGTTAATCCAGACACATGATTTTGCTGTAGCTATAGGGGCCTTCACTTGGTTGTTACTAAATGTTTACTAGGAAATGCTACCCCATATGTTTCATTAATAATCTAGAGCTCTTTATCTGCCCACATCAGTGCCAGTAGCAAAAGACTATAGAAATAGTGACTTGTGCAATCAACCATTTTTGAACTCTTGGATTGCCCAATCAAATCTTTTTGACAATTTTGGCAATACACTCTGTATGCAAATCCAGAGGCCTGCATCCACTACTAGGCACTAGGAAAACAGCCAAATATCATAGTGGGGTTTTAGTCCTGGCACCATTGTTCTTAATTTTGGGGGGTTCAAAGTCCAGTTGGACAATTTAATAAAAGCCTATATATGGCCTTTTTCCAGAAAAATGCATATATGCACATGTGCAGGCACGTGCACTTGCACACACACACACACTCACACACACACACACAAGGCTGATTTTCAAAATATTAAAAATACGGCATACTCCTGGCACTGCTGGTTTAGAAAGAAGGGTACTAGAGGTCCCCTGCTGGGCCAGACAGCAGCTCTTCACTTGCTGGATTGCGGGGACACCTGCAGGGTTCCTAGAGACAGGACATAACAGCTGGAGCTGTGGGGCACCAGGAAGGTTTGGAGCAGAATCTATTTACCAACCAGCATGGAGGCATTGGAGTATTTTAACCCCAAAACAGATGTACTGGTGTCTACCACCTGCTGGCAGACTTGCAGATACACATAAGGTTTGCATGCAAATTCAGGGGATTCAGGAACCCCTTAGGGGTTCAAGGATACCAAATAAAGAATCCCCATATGATTGGTCTTTCTTCTGGAAATAAAAGAAAATAAAACCACTTGGTTATGTAATTGAGGTATAGTCACCATATCTGTTAAGTTCTCAGTTTGGGCATGTATAAAATGTATGAATAAAACTTGTCTCTAACTTGAGGTCC
>NW_012105453.1:856960-859879 GCF_000951045.1 Mandrillus leucophaeus
CAAATAAGCCCTGCCTTGGGCAAAATTGTGAAAGTAATAAAGGAAACATGTTTCCACTCTTTTAATTTTCTCATATTTGGGTGCCCATGATCCTGCTATCTCTACCCTGCCACCCTGCCAAAGCAGGGAAAGATCCTCTGAGGATATGGCAAAGACACTGATTGGAGAATCACTGAGCTGAGACTTTGTCTTGATGGTTTCAAGCAATGCGCTATACTTACCTTGGGGAATCTGTGTTCTTATCTGTAGGAAGAGGGATTTGGACCAAATAAGCTTTACGTCTCTTTCACATCTCACTTATAGGCAAAGACCGAGACTTCAGACTCAGGACTGTAACTGGCATGCCACTATATCCTAGAGTCTCAGTCTCCATTTCCATAGATGAGGTTTTCAGTCCAGATGGCATCTTAGATTCTTTCAGGGCTTACTCTGGAGCTCTTTCGCAGAGCCCAGCCAAAGACCTAATGCAGAGCTAACTATCAGCTCTTTAAGCCTCTATATTCAGACACCCCCAAAAGTTGCTGAATAAATATTTTAATTGCATTGAATACACTTGCCCTGATGTTATTCAACAAGAGAAACAGACTTCTGCTGCAGAATATTAATACTACACTGTCGATATCTACTTCCTGTTAATCCAGACACATGATTTTGCTGTAGCTATAGGGGCCTTCACTTGGTTGTTACTAAATGTTTACTAGGAAATGCTACCCCATATGTTTCATTAATAATCTAGAGCTCTTTATCTGCCCACATCAGTGCCAGTAGCAAAAGACTATAGAAATAGTGACTTGTGCAATCAACCATTTTTGAACTCTTGGATTGCCCAATCAAATCTTTTTGACAATTTTGGCAATACACTCTGTATGCAAATCCAGAGGCCTGCATCCACTACTAGGCACTAGGAAAACAGCCAAATGTCATAGTGGGGTTTTAGTCCTGGCACCATTGTTCTTAATTTTGGGGGGTTCAAAGGCCAGTTGGACAATTTAATAAAAGCCTATATATGGCCTTTTTCCAGAAAAATGCATATATGCACATGTGCAGGCACGTGCACTTGCACACACACACACACTCACACACACACACACAAGGCTGATTTTCAAAATATTAAAAATACGGCATACTCCTGGCACTGCTGGTTTAGAAAGAAGGGTACTAGAGGTCCCCTGCTGGGCCAGACAGCAGCTCTTTACTTGCTGGATTGCGGGGACACCTGCAGGGTTCCTAGAGACGGGACATAACAGCTGGAGCTGTGGGGCACCAGGAAGGTTTGGAGCAGAATCTATTTACCAACCAGCATGGAGGCATTGGAGTATTTTAACCCCAAAACAGATGTACTGGTGTCTACCACCTGCTGGCAGACTTGCAGATACACATAAGATTTGCATGCAAATTCAGGGAATTCAGGAACCCCTTAGGGGTTCAAGGATACCAAATAAAGAATCCCCATATGATTGGTCTTTCTTCTGGAAATAAAAGAAAATAAAACCACTTGGTTATGTAATTGAGGTATAGTCACCATACCTGTTAAGTTCTCAGTTTGGGCATGTATAAAATGTATGAATAAAACTTGTCTCTAACCTGAAGTCCCTTCCTCTTTTTCAAGTCTGTGGTCAGTGAGTTGGCAGGGGACTGCACCTCTTATGCTACTTGTTTAAAAAGTTCAAATGCTGTTTCCTTGAACCCTTTTATAGAGCTAAGTAGTGTATAAATAAATTGGAATGGGGTCAACCATGCAGAATAGCTTTCTAAAACGAGTCATGAATTGCCAAGAGTTAAAACTTATTTTGCAGTCATGGGAGTGTTAGAGGACAGCTGGTCACCACAGCCTTTAAATGACCTTTCCTGGGTTGGAAAGCTCTGTTGAGTCAACCTTTGGACTTCATTCCTCCAGGCCAGGCAATTCCAGTTTCTTTAACTTTTCTTCAGTCCTATTTTCAGGCTGAACTAGATTAGCATAGACCGGGGCTTGGACCTCTGATAAGGTTCTGACCAACATGAGCTGAAAAAGGCCATTTTTTTTAAACAATGGACACTTTTCCCTTGTTCATTCCTCTGTTCCCTCCAAACCTATTCCTCTCTCTCTTCTTTTCTTCTCTGTCTCTTTTATTATTTAAGTTGCTTTTGAAGTTCTACACCTTCTGTGAAGCCAAGGCCACCCATCTTGCACAACTCAATTTTATTCTATGTGCATGGTGGCCCTGGAGTTGGAAAATGCAGTAGTGATACAGGGCAGACAAGTCCCAGAACTGGGGCTTGGCACAGGAAGGTTCTTGGCTTCACTCAGGAAAGAACTCAAGAGTGAGCCCATGGTAGAAGAAAACAGCTTTACTGAGGTGGCAGTGTTACAGCTTCACGTCCACTCCTGAGGAGCAAGGCTACCCCGTGGGCAGTGTGCTGAGAGCAGCAGCTCAGGGGCAGCTCTGCAGTCAGATTTTTATCCATTTTTAATTACATGAAAATTAAGGGGCAAGTTGTTCAGAAATTTCTAGGGAAAAGGGTGATAATTTCCAGGTCACTGCCGTGGGAAGTGGTGGTAAGTTCCAGGTGTCGTCATGGCAATGGTAAACTGACATGGCACTGGTGGGCTGTCTTATGGAGAGGTGCTTTTGCCTCTTCTGTGTTTTAGCCAGTTTTCAATCTAGTCCAGAATCAAGTCCCGCCTCCTCCCTCAGTGGTATTCCATGAAGCTTTCTTTATAAACTCAAAACTTCTTAAGAACTTTCCCTCCCTATCCAACCAGGGAGCTACCAGAGTTCTCATCTCCTTCAGAGCCCAACAAATGCACTAACTCTCTGCTTCTACATTTCTCAGTCTTAGTTATTCTGAGCCCATTAATTCCTCAGGCTAACCTGACTCCTCTCCCAAACATATCTCCCTGAATGAGTATCACCAAACCTAACATCCTCTGTAAGC